>NW_025423806.1:0-37240 GCF_020740605.2 Lemur catta | reverse complement strand
ATTCCTTATTGTGTATCTGGTAGGAAATAAGAAGGATTCAAACTATCGATGGAATGCGGACTTCAGATGGAGCTATGTTGCTGAACTCGCTTTGGGTTTCTGCCGGTCTCCGTGCACACGGGCCAACAGTCTATTCTGAGAACCGTAGCATGTGACGCAAACGAAAGAGTTGATTTTCCTTTCCCACATACTCTTGGTTTTTGACCTCGTTTGAGGAGATTTTCAGAGCGTCTCCTGTAGTATCGAAGAGAAGGATTTCCTATCAACACCCTCGTCTTGCTCGTGACTTTCCAAGGAATGTTTCTACTTCTTAATCCTTGAGAATATTTTCTAAGATTCAGACTTCTGAAAAGTGTCTCTAGCTGTCTTCTCATCTGGATTCTTCCTTTATGTTCCCGTGAACGAATAGCCAACCGTTTAGATTCTCTTCTTCTGCATATATGGAGAGGATCCAATATTTCCTTTCCTAGGGTAACGTGGTCATGTACTTGGACAACTTTAGAATGTGTCCTGAATTCAGAGCCGGTCGGTCAGCAGTTGCGGAGGCAGGCGTGTGAGGGGCGACAGGCTCGGGGGACTGAGCCTCCACATCTCCAATCGGACCCTCTCTCCGGGGGCCCCGGGGCAGGGTCCGGGCTGGCCGGGGGCGGGAGCCGGGGCGGGGGAGGAGAGGGCAGAGGGGGCCTCCCCTTCCCGGCCGAGGCGAGCGGAGGAGCCCGTCCCGCCTTCCAGCCCAGGGGGGCGGGACAGCAAAAGAGGCAGAGAAGGAAAAACAGAAAAGCCACAGGCCAACGGCCAACGGCCAACTGCCCACTGCCAACTGCCAACGGCCGCGCTCGGCCCAGTATTGTTCCCTGCTGCCGCCTTCCACCCAAGGGGGCGGGACAGCAAAAGAGGCAGAGAAAGAAAAACAAAAAAGCCCACGGCCAACGGCCAACGGCTAACTGCCAACTGCCAACTGCCAACTGCCAACGGCCAAGCTCCGCCCAATATTGTTCCCCGCTGCCGCCTTCCAGCCCAGGGGGACGGGACAGCAAAAGAGGCAGAGAAAGAAAAACAAAAAAGCCCATGGCCAACGGCCAACTGCCAAATGCCAACTGCCAACTGCCAACTGCCAACGGCCGCGCTCGGCCCGGTATTGTTCCCCGCTGCCGCCTTCCAGCCCATGGGGGCGGGACAGCAAAAGAGGCAGAGCAAGAAAAACAAAAAAGCCCACGGCCAACGGCCCACTGCCAACTGCCAACTGCCAACTGCCAACGGCCGCGCTCGGCCCAGTATTGTTCCCCGCTGCCGCCTTCCAGCCCAGGGGGGCGGGACAGCAAAAGAGGCAGAGGAAGAAAAACAAAAAAGCCCACGGCCATCGGCCGTGCTCTGCCCGGTGTTGTTCTCCGGCAGCGGTCTCCCATCCGGGTCCCGACCGGACCCGACCCTGCTTAGCTTCCCAGATCAGACGAGATCGGGCGCCTTCAGGGCGGTGCGGCCTCAGACACTGGGGGGCGCTCCGCAACGCCCCAAGAGGCCGAGTCGAAAACGGCCCGTCCCAGCTCAGGGCGGTTCCTCCTGCTGCCCCTGGGCTTCGCTAGACAGCCCTCTGCAGATCGGGGCGGGGGGCGCGGGGGGGCGAGGGCAGGGGGAGACTGACGGGTCTGGCGCAGGGTCGCGCACACCCCCTCTCCCCCGGCGCAAACACGGAAGTGCCGCACCACAGTCCCACACCCCAGCGAGCAGACCCGCGGGCTGGCGCGCGCTGGGACGGACTTCCAGGGGCGGAGAGTGCGCGCGAGGGGGGCCCTGCCCCGCCCCGCGGGAGGGCACGGTGGGGAGGGGCTTGGGGCGGGGCCGGGACGTGGAAGCGGGGACGCGGGGCCGGTCCTTCGCTCGGAGGTCGCGAAGACGTGCGGCCCCCCTGTCTTGGGAGGACCGCTCTGCCCCGATTCCCGTCGGGGCACGAGTGTGGCAGCGGCACCCGCGGGGCCCCAGAACCGGCCGGCCCGTCGCGGGGCCGGCGGCCGGTGGGGCGTTCGGGTGCGGATGCGTGCACTCCCTGCCTGCCCCAGTTTCCTCTGGCGTGTCCTCCCCGCCCCGGGTACTAAGTTTTCCCTCCACGTCGGCACCCTCGTTCCCGGAGGCGCTATGTAGATCTTCTGTGACTTCGAATGGGAATCCTTTTGAAAACTCGCATTCCTTATTGTGTCTCTGGTAGGAAATAAGAAGGGTTCAAACTATCGATGGAATGCGGACCTCAGATGGAGCTATGTTGCTGAACTCGCTTCCGGTTTCTGCCGGTCTCTGTGCACACGGGCCAACAGTCTATTCTGAGAACCGTAGCATGTGAGGCAAACGAAAGAGTTGATTTTCCTTTCCCACATACTCTTGGTTTTTGACCTCGTTTGAGGAGATTTTCAGAGCGTCTCTTGTAGTATCGAAGGGAAGGATTTCTTATCAACACCCTCGTCTTGCTCGTGACTTTCCAAGGAATGTTTCTACTTCTTAATCCTTGAGAACATTTTCTAAAGATTCAGACTTTTGAAAACTGTCTCTAGATGTCTTCTCATCTGGATTCTTCCATTATGTTCCCGTGAACGAATAGCCAACCGTTTAGATTCTCTTCTTCTGCATATATGGAGAGGATCCAATTTTTCCTTTCCTAGGGTAACGTGGTCATGTACTTGGACAACTTTAGAATGTGCCCTGAATTCAGAGCCGGTCGGTCGGCAGTTGCGGAGGCAGGCGTGTGAGGGGCGACAGCCTCGGGGACTGAGCCTCCACATCTCCAATCGGACCCTCTCTCCCGGGGGCCCCGGGGCAGGGTCCGGGCCGGCCGGGGCCGGGAGTCGGGGCGGGGGCGGAGAGGGCAGAGGGGGCCGCCCCTGGACGGCCGAGGCGGGCGGAGGAGCCCCTCCCGCCTTCCAGCCCAGGGGGGCAGGACAGCAAAAGAGGCAGAGAAAGAAAAACAAAAAAGCCAACTGCCAACTGCCAACTGCCACGCCCGGCATTGTTCCCCGCCAGCGGTCTCCCGGCAGCAGTCTCCCGGCAGCAGTCTCCCAGCAGCGGTCTCCCATCCGGGTCCCGACCCTGCTTAGCTTCCCAGATCAGAGGAGATCCGGCGCCTTCAGGGCGGTGCGGCCTCAGACACTGGGGGGTGCTCTGGGAAGCCCCAAGAGGCCGAGCCAATAAGGGCCCCTCCTCGCCCAGGGCGGTCCCTCCCGCCGCCTCTGCGCTTCGCTATACACCCCTGTCCCGATTGGGGGGGGCTCGGAGGGAGGAGGGCAGGGGAAGACTGACGGGTCTGGCGCGTGGTCGCCCACACCTCCTGTCCCCTGGCAGAAACACGGAAGCGCCGCACCACCGTCCCACACCCCACCCAGCAGACCGGCGGGCTCGAGCGCGCTGGGACGGACTTCCAGGCGCGGGGACGGGGGGGGGGGGGGGGCCAGAGGCGGAGAGTGCCCGCGAGGGGGCCCTCCCCCGCCCCGCGCGAGGGCACGGTGGGGAGGGGCTTCGGGGTTGGGCCGGGATGAGGAAGCGAGGCCGCGGGGCCGGTCCTTCGCCCGGAGGTCCCGAAGACGTGAGGCCCCCCTGTCTGGGGAGGACCCCTCTGCCCCGATTCCCGTCGGGGCACGAGTGTGGCAGCGACACCCGCGGGGGCCCCAGAGCCGGCCGGCCCGTCGCTGCGTCGGGCGGCCGGTGGGGCGTTCGGGTGCGGGTGCCTGCGCTCCCTGCCTTCCCCGGTTTCCTCTGGCGTGTCCTCCCCCACCCCGGGTACTAATGTTCCCTCCACGTCGGCACCCCTTTCCCCGAGGCGCTATATGGATCTTCTGTGACTTCGAAGGTGAATCCTTTTGAAAACTCGCATTCCTTATTGTGTATCTGGTAGGAAATAAGAAGGATTCAAACTATCGATGGAATGCGGACTTCAGATGGAGCTAACTTGCTGAACTCGCTTCGGGTTTCTGCCGGTCTCCCGTGCACAGGGGCCAACGGTCTATTCTGAGAACCGTAGGAGGTGACTCAAACGAAAGAGGTGATTTTCCATTCCAGCATACTCTTGGTTTTTGACCTCGTTTGAGGAGATTTTCAGAGTGTCTCTTGCAGTATCCAAGAGAAGGATTTCCTGTCAACAGCCTGGTCTAGCTGGTGACTTTCCAAGGAATGTTTCTACTTCTTAATCCTTCAGAATTTTTTCAAAGATTTAGATTTTGAAAAGTGTTTCTAGATGTCTTCTCACCTGGATTCTTCAATTCTGTTCCCGTGAACGAAGAGCCAACTGTTTAGATTCTCTTCCTCTGCATATATGGATAGGATCCAATTTTTCCTTTCCTAGGGTAACCTGGTCATGTACTTGGACAACTTTAGAATGTGTCCTGAATTCAGAGCCGATCGGTCAGCAGTTGCGGAGGCAGGCGTGTGAGGGGCGACAGCCTCGGGGACTGAGCCTCCACATCTTCAATCGGACCCTCTCTCCGGGGGCCACGGGGCAGGGTCCGGGCAGGCCGGGGGCGGCAGCCGGGGCGGGGGCTGAGAAGGCGGAGGGGGCCCACCCGCCTTCCAGCCCAGGGGGGCAGGACAGCAAAAGAGGCAGACAAAGAAAAACAAAAAGCCCAAGCCAACGGCCAACGGCTAACTGCCAACTGCCAACTGCCAACTGCCAAGGGCCGCGCTCGGCCCGGTATTGTTCCCCGCTGCCGCCTTCCAGCCCAGGGGGGCGGGACAGCAAAAGAGGCAGAGAAGGAAAAACAGAAAAGCCACAGGCCAACGGCCAACGGCTAACTGCCAACTGCAAACTGCCAACGGCCGCGCTCGGCCAGTATTGTTCCGCGCTGCCACCTTCCAGCCCAGGGTGGCGGGACAGCAAAAGAGGCAGAGCAAGAAAAACAAAAAAGCGCACGGCCAACGGCCAACGGCTAACTGCCAACTGCAAACTGCCAACGGCCGCGCTCGGCCAGTATTGTTCCGCGCTGCCACCTTCCAGCCCAGGGTGGCGGGACAGCAAAAGAGGCAGAGAAAGAAAAACAAAAAAGCCCATGGCCAACGGCCAACTGCCATCTGCCAATGGCCGCGCTCGGCCCGGTATTGTTCCCCGCTGCCGCCTTCCATCCCAGGGGGGCGGGACAGCAAAAGAGGCAGAGCAAGAAAAACAAAAAAGCCCACTGTCAACGGCCAACTGCCAAATGCCAACTGCCAACTGCTGACTGCCAAGGGCCGAGCTGGCCCGGTATTGTTCCCCGCTGCAGCCTTCCAGCCCAGGGGGGCGGGACAGCAAAAGAGGCAGAGAAAGAAAGACAAAAAAGCCGACGGCCAACTGCCGCACCCCCGCACCCCGCATTGTCTACTGGCAGAGGTCTCCCATCCAGGTCCCGACCGGGCCTGACCCTGCTTAGCTTCCCAGATCAGACGAGATCTGGCACCTTCAGGACAGTGCGGCCTCAGACACTGGGGGGCGCTCCGGGAAGCCCCAAGAGGCCGAGCCGATAAGGGCCCCTCCCTGCCCAGGGCGGTCGCTCCCGCGGCCTCTGGCTTCCTAGACCCCACTGTACCGATACGAGCGGGGGGCGCGGGGGGGAGGCCAGGGGGAGACTGGCTGGTCTGGCGCGCGGTCGGCCACACCTCCTCTCCCATGGCGGAAACACGGAAGCGCCGACCCACAGTCCCACACCCCAGCGAGCAGACCCACGGGCTGGCGCGCCCTGGGACGGACTTCCAGGGGCGGGGACGGGGCGCCAGAGGCGGAGAGTGCTCGGGAGGGGACCCTCCACCGCCCCGCGGGAGGGCACGGTGGGGAGGGCCTTGGGGCGGGGCCGGGACGTGGAAGCGGGGACGCGGGGCAGGTCCTTCGCTCGGAGGTCGCGAAGACGTGCGGACCCCCTGTCTTGGGAGGACCGCTCTGCCCCGATTCCCGTCGGGGCACGAGTGTGGCAGTGGCACACGCGGGGCCCCAGAACCGGCCGGCCCGTCGCTGGGCCGGCGGCCGGTGGGGCGTGCGGGTGCGGATGCGTGCACTCCCTGCCTGCCCCAGTTTCCTCTGCCGTGTCCTCCCCGCCCCGGGTACTCAGTTTTCCCTCCACGTCGGCACCTCGTTCCCGGAGGCGCTATGTAGATCTTCTGTGACTTCGAATGTGAATCCTTTTGACAAATCGCATTCCTTATTGTGTATCTGGTAGGAAATAAGAAGGATTCAAACTATCGATGGAATGCGGACTTCAGATGGAGCTATGTTGCTGAACTCGCTTTGGGTTTCTGCCGGTCTCCGTGCACACGGGCCAACAGTCTATTCTGAGAACCGTAGCATGTGACGCAAACGAAAGAGTTGATTTTCCTTTCCCACATACTCTTGGTTTTTGACCTCGTTTGAGGAGATTTTCAGAGCGTCTCCTGTAGTATCGAAGAGAAGGATTTCCTATCAACACCCTCGTCTTGCTCGTGACTTTCCAAGGAATGTTTCTACTTCTTAATCCTTGAGAATATTTTCTAAAGATTCAGACTTCTGAAAAGTGTCTCTAGCTGTCTTCTCATCTGGATTCTTCCTTTATGTTCCCGTGAACGAATAGCCAACCGTTTAGATTCTCTTCTTCTGCATATATGGAGAGGATCCAATATTTCCTTTCCTAGGGTAACGTGGTCATGTACTTGGACAACTTTAGAATGTGTCCTGAATTCAGAGCCGGTCGGTCAGCAGTTGCGGAGGCAGGCGTGTGAGGGGCGACAGGCTCGGGGACTGAGCCTCCACATCTCCAATCGGACCCTCTCTCCGGGGGCCCCGGGGCAGGGTCCGGGCTGGCCGGGGGCGGGAGCCGGGGCGGGGGAGGAGAGGGCAGAGGGGGCCTCCCCTTCCCGGCCGAGGCGAGCGGAGGAGCCCGTCCCGCCTTCCAGCCCAGGGGGGCGGGACAGCAAAAGAGGCAGAGAAGGAAAAACAGAAAAGCCACAGGCCAACGGCCAACGGCCAACTGCCCACTGCCAACTGCCAACGGCCGCGCTCGGCCCAGTATTGTTCCCTGCTGCCGCCTTCCACCCCAAGGGGGCGGGACAGCAAAAGAGGCAGAGAAAGAAAAACAAAAAAGCCCACGGCCAACGGCCAACGGCTAACTGCCAACTGCCAACTGCCAACTGCCAACGGCCAAGCTCCGCCCAATATTGTTCCCCGCTGCCGCCTTCCAGCCCAGGGGGACGGGACAGCAAAAGAGGCAGAGAAAGAAAAACAAAAAAGCCCATGGCCAACGGCCAACTGCCAAATGCCAACTGCCAACTGCCAACTGCCAACGGCCGCGCTCGGCCCGGTATTGTTCCCCGCTGCCGCCTTCCAGCCCATGGGGGCGGGACAGCAAAAGAGGCAGAGCAAGAAAAACAAAAAAGCCCACGGCCAACGGCCCACTGCCAACTGCCAACTGCCAACTGCCAACGGCCGCGCTCGGCCCAGTATTGTTCCCCGCTGCCGCCTTCCAGCCCAGGGGGGCGGGACAGCAAAAGAGGCAGAGGAAGAAAAACAAAAAAGCCCACGGCCATCGGCCGTGCTCTGCCCGGTGTTGTTCTCCGGCAGCGGTCTCCCATCCGGGTCCCGACCGGACCCGACCCTGCTTAGCTTCCCAGATCAGACGAGATCGGGCGCCTTCAGGGCGGTGCGGCCTCAGACACTGGGGGGCGCTCCGCAACGCCCCAAGAGGCCGAGTCGAAAACGGCCCGTCCCAGCTCAGGGCGGTTCCTCCTGCTGCCCCTGGGCTTCGCTAGACAGCCCTCTGCAGATCGGGGCGGGGGGCGCGGGGGGGCGAGGGCAGGGGGAGACTGACGGGTCTGGCGCAGGGTCGCGCACACCCCCTCTCCCCCGGCGCAAACACGGAAGTGCCGCACCACAGTCCCACACCCCAGCGAGCAGACCCGCGGGCTGGCGCGCGCTGGGACGGACTTCCAGGGGCGGAGAGTGCGCGCGAGGGGGCCCTGCCCCGCCCCGCGGGAGGGCACGGTGGGGAGGGGCTTGGGGCGGGGCCGGGACGTGGAAGCGGGGACGCGGGGCCGGTCCTTCGCTCGGAGGTCGCGAAGACGTGCGGCCCCCCTGTCTTGGGAGGACCGCTCTGCCCCGATTCCCGTCGGGGCACGAGTGTGGCAGCGGCACCCGCGGGGCCCCAGAACCGGCCGGCCCGTCGCGGGGCCGGCGGCCGGTGGGGCGTTCGGGTGCGGATGCGTGCACTCCCTGCCTGCCCCAGTTTCCTCTGGCGTGTCCTCCCCGCCCCGGGTACTAAGTTTTCCCTCCACGTCGGCACCTCGTTCCCGGAGGCGCTATGTAGATCTTCTGTGACTTCGAATGGGAATCCTTTTGAAAACTCGCATTCCTTATTGTGTCTCTGGTAGGAAATAAGAAGGGTTCAAACTATCGATGGAATGCGGACCTCAGATGGAGCTATGTTGCTGAACTCGCTTCCGGTTTCTGCCGGTCTCTGTGCACACGGGCCAACAGTCTATTCTGAGAACCGTAGCATGTGAGGCAAACGAAAGAGTTGATTTTCCTTTCCCACATACTCTTGGTTTTTGACCTCGTTTGAGGAGATTTTCAGAGCGTCTCTTGTAGTATCGAAGGGAAGGATTTCTTATCAACACCCTCGTCTTGCTCGTGACTTTCCAAGGAATGTTTCTACTTCTTAATCCTTGAGAACATTTTCTAAAGATTCAGACTTTTGAAAACTGTCTCTAGATGTCTTCTCATCTGGATTCTTCCATTATGTTCCCGTGAACGAATAGCCAACCGTTTAGATTCTCTTCTTCTGCATATATGGAGAGGATCCAATTTTTCCTTTCCTAGGGTAACGTGGTCATGTACTTGGACAACTTTAGAATGTGCCCTGAATTCAGAGCCGGTCGGTCGGCAGTTGCGGAGGCAGGCGTGTGAGGGGCGACAGCCTCGGGGACTGAGCCTCCACATCTCCAATCGGACCCTCTCTCCGGGGGCCCCGGGGCAGGGTCCGGGCCGGCCGGGGCCGGGAGTCGGGGCGGGGGCGGAGAGGGCAGAGGGGGCCGCCCCTGGACGGCCGAGGCGGGCGGAGGAGCCCCTCCCGCCTTCCAGCCCAGGGGGGCAGGACAGCAAAAGAGGCAGAGAAAGAAAAACAAAAAAGCCAACTGCCAACTGCCAACTGCCACGCCCGGCATTGTTCCCCGCCAGCGGTCTCCCGGCAGCAGTCTCCCGGCAGCAGTCTCCCAGCAGCGGTCTCCCATCCGGGTCCCGACCCTGCTTAGCTTCCCAGATCAGAGGAGATCCGGCGCCTTCAGGGCGGTGCGGCCTCAGACACTGGGGGGTGCTCTGGGAAGCCCCAAGAGGCCGAGCCAATAAGGGCCCCTCCTCGCCCAGGGCGGTCCCTCCCGCCGCCTCTGCGCTTCGCTATACACCCCTGTCCCGATTGGGGGGGGCTCGGAGGGAGGAGGGCAGGGGAAGACTGACGGGTCTGGCGCGTGGTCGCCCACACCTCCTGTCCCCTGGCAGAAACACGGAAGCGCCGCACCACCGTCCCACACCCCACCCAGCAGACCGGCGGGCTCGAGCGCGCTGGGACGGACTTCCAGGCGCGGGGACGGGGGGGGGGGGGGGCCAGAGGCGGAGAGTGCCCGCGAGGGGGCCCTCCCCCGCCCCGCGCGAGGGCACGGTGGGGAGGGGCTTCGGGGTTGGGCCGGGATGAGGAAGCGAGGCCGCGGGGCCGGTCCTTCGCCCGGAGGTCCCGAAGACGTGAGGCCCCCCTGTCTGGGGAGGACCCCTCTGCCCCGATTCCCGTCGGGGCACGAGTGTGGCAGCGACACCCGCGGGGCCCCAGAGCCGGCCGGCCCGTCGCTGCGTCGGGCGGCCGGTGGGGCGTTCGGGTGCGGGTGCCTGCGCTCCCTGCCTTCCCCGGTTTCCTCTGGCGTGTCCTCCCCACCCCGGGTACTAATGTTCCCTCCACGTCGGCACCCCTTTCCCCGAGGCGCTATATGGATCTTCTGTGACTTCGAAGGTGAATCCTTTTGAAAACTCGCATTCCTTATTGTGTATCTGGTAGGAAATAAGAAGGATTCAAACTATCGATGGAATGCGGACTTCAGATGGAGCTAACTTGCTGAACTCGCTTCGGGTTTCTGCCGGTCTCCCGTGCACAGGGGCCAACGGTCTATTCTGAGAACCGTAGGAGGTGACTCAAACGAAAGAGGTGATTTTCCATTCCAGCATACTCTTGGTTTTTGACCTCGTTTGAGGAGATTTTCAGAGTGTCTCTTGCAGTATCCAAGAGAAGGATTTCCTGTCAACAGCCTGGTCTAGCTGGTGACTTTCCAAGGAATGTTTCTACTTCTTAATCCTTCAGAATTTTTTCAAAGATTTAGATTTTGAAAAGTGTTTCTAGATGTCTTCTCACCTGGATTCTTCAATTCTGTTCCCGTGAACGAAGAGCCAACTGTTTAGATTCTCTTCCTCTGCATATATGGATAGGATCCAATTTTTCCTTTCCTAGGGTAACCTGGTCATGTACTTGGACAACTTTAGAATGTGTCCTGAATTCAGAGCCGATCGGTCAGCAGTTGCGGAGGCAGGCGTGTGAGGGGCGACAGCCTCGGGGACTGAGCCTCCACATCTTCAATCGGACCCTCTCTCCGGGGGCCACGGGGCAGGGTCCGGGCAGGCCGGGGGCGGCAGCCGGGGCGGGGGCTGAGAAGGCGGAGGGGGCCCACCCGCCTTCCAGCCCAGGGGGGCAGGACAGCAAAAGAGGCAGACAAAGAAAAACAAAAAGCCCAAGCCAACGGCCAACGGCTAACTGCCAACTGCCAACTGCCAACTGCCAAGGGCCGCGCTCGGCCCGGTATTGTTCCCCGCTGCCGCCTTCCAGCCCAGGGGGGCGGGACAGCAAAAGAGGCAGAGAAGGAAAAACAGAAAAGCCACAGGCCAACGGCCAACGGCTAACTGCCAACTGCAAACTGCCAACGGCCGCGCTCGGCCAGTATTGTTCCGCGCTGCCACCTTCCAGCCCAGGGTGGCGGGACAGCAAAAGAGGCAGAGCAAGAAAAACAAAAAAGCGCACGGCCAACGGCCAACGGCTAACTGCCAACTGCAAACTGCCAACGGCCGCGCTCGGCCAGTATTGTTCCGCGCTGCCACCTTCCAGCCCAGGGTGGCGGGACAGCAAAAGAGGCAGAGAAAGAAAAACAAAAAAGCCCATGGCCAACGGCCAACTGCCATCTGCCAATGGCCGCGCTCGGCCCGGTATTGTTCCCCGCTGCCGCCTTCCATCCCAGGGGGGCGGGACAGCAAAAGAGGCAGAGCAAGAAAAACAAAAAAGCCCACTGTCAACGGCCAACTGCCAAATGCCAACTGCCAACTGCTGACTGCCAAGGGCCGAGCTGGCCCGGTATTGTTCCCCGCTGCAGCCTTCCAGCCCAGGGGGGCGGGACAGCAAAAGAGGCAGAGAAAGAAAGACAAAAAAGCCGACGGCCAACTGCCGCACCCCCGCACCCCGCATTGTCTACTGGCAGAGGTCTCCCATCCAGGTCCCGACCGGGCCTGACCCTGCTTAGCTTCCCAGATCAGACGAGATCTGGCACCTTCAGGACAGTGCGGCCTCAGACACTGGGGGGCGCTCCGGGAAGCCCCAAGAGGCCGAGCCGATAAGGGCCCCTCCCTGCCCAGGGCGGTCGCTCCCGCGGCCTCTGGCTTCCTAGACCCCACTGTACCGATACGAGCGGGGGGCGCGGGGGGGAGGCCAGGGGGAGACTGGCTGGTCTGGCGCGCGGTCGGCCACACCTCCTCTCCCATGGCGGAAACACGGAAGCGCCGACCCACAGTCCCACACCCCAGCGAGCAGACCCACGGGCTGGCGCGCCCTGGGACGGACTTCCAGGGGCGGGGACGGGGCGCCAGAGGCGGAGAGTGCTCGGGAGGGGACCCTCCACCGCCCCGCGGGAGGGCACGGTGGGGAGGGCCTTGGGGCGGGGCCGGGACGTGGAAGCGGGGACGCGGGGCAGGTCCTTCGCTCGGAGGTCGCGAAGACGTGCGGACCCCCTGTCTTGGGAGGACCGCTCTGCCCCGATTCCCGTCGGGGCACGAGTGTGGCAGTGGCACACGCGGGGCCCCAGAACCGGCCGGCCCGTCGCTGGGCCGGCGGCCGGTGGGGCGTGCGGGTGCGGATGCGTGCACTCCCTGCCTGCCCCAGTTTCCTCTGCCGTGTCCTCCCCGCCCCGGGTACTCAGTTTTCCCTCCACGTCGGCACCTCGTTCCCGGAGGCGCTATGTAGATCTTCTGTGACTTCGAATGTGAATCCTTTTGACAAATCGCATTCCTTATTGTGTATCTGGTAGGAAATAAGAAGGATTCAAACTATCGATGGAATGCGGACTTCAGATGGAGCTATGTTGCTGAACTCGCTTTGGGTTTCTGCCGGTCTCCGTGCACACGGGCCAACAGTCTATTCTGAGAACCGTAGCATGTGACGCAAACGAAAGAGTTGATTTTCCTTTCCCACATACTCTTGGTTTTTGACCTCGTTTGAGGAGATTTTCAGAGCGTCTCCTGTAGTATCGAAGAGAAGGATTTCCTATCAACACCCTCGTCTTGCTCGTGACTTTCCAAGGAATGTTTCTACTTCTTAATCCTTGAGAATATTTTCTAAAGATTCAGACTTCTGAAAAGTGTCTCTAGCTGTCTTCTCATCTGGATTCTTCCTTTATGTTCCCGTGAACGAATAGCCAACCGTTTAGATTCTCTTCTTCTGCATATATGGAGAGGATCCAATATTTCCTTTCCTAGGGTAACGTGGTCATGTACTTGGACAACTTTAGAATGTGTCCTGAATTCAGAGCCGGTCGGTCAGCAGTTGCGGAGGCAGGCGTGTGAGGGGCGACAGGCTCGGGGACTGAGCCTCCACATCTCCAATCGGACCCTCTCTCCGGGGGCCCCGGGGCAGGGTCCGGGCTGGCCGGGGGCGGGAGCCGGGGCGGGGGAGGAGAGGGCAGAGGGGGCCTCCCCTTCCCGGCCGAGGCGAGCGGAGGAGCCCGTCCCGCCTTCCAGCCCAGGGGGGCGGGACAGCAAAAGAGGCAGAGAAGGAAAAACAGAAAAGCCACAGGCCAACGGCCAACGGCCAACTGCCCACTGCCAACTGCCAACGGCCGCGCTCGGCCCAGTATTGTTCCCTGCTGCCGCCTTCCACCCCAAGGGGGCGGGACAGCAAAAGAGGCAGAGAAAGAAAAACAAAAAAGCCCACGGCCAACGGCCAACGGCTAACTGCCAACTGCCAACTGCCAACTGCCAACGGCCAAGCTCCGCCCAATATTGTTCCCCGCTGCCGCCTTCCAGCCCAGGGGGACGGGACAGCAAAAGAGGCAGAGAAAGAAAAACAAAAAAGCCCATGGCCAACGGCCAACTGCCAAATGCCAACTGCCAACTGCCAACTGCCAACGGCCGCGCTCGGCCCGGTATTGTTCCCCGCTGCCGCCTTCCAGCCCATGGGGGCGGGACAGCAAAAGAGGCAGAGCAAGAAAAACAAAAAAGCCCACGGCCAACGGCCCACTGCCAACTGCCAACTGCCAACTGCCAACGGCCGCGCTCGGCCCAGTATTGTTCCCCGCTGCCGCCTTCCAGCCCAGGGGGGCGGGACAGCAAAAGAGGCAGAGGAAGAAAAACAAAAAAGCCCACGGCCATCGGCCGTGCTCTGCCCGGTGTTGTTCTCCGGCAGCGGTCTCCCATCCGGGTCCCGACCGGACCCGACCCTGCTTAGCTTCCCAGATCAGACGAGATCGGGCGCCTTCAGGGCGGTGCGGCCTCAGACACTGGGGGGCGCTCCGCAACGCCCCAAGAGGCCGAGTCGAAAACGGCCCGTCCCAGCTCAGGGCGGTTCCTCCTGCTGCCCCTGGGCTTCGCTAGACAGCCCTCTGCAGATCGGGGCGGGGGGCGCGGGGGGGCGAGGGCAGGGGGAGACTGACGGGTCTGGCGCAGGGTCGCGCACACCCCCTCTCCCCCGGCGCAAACACGGAAGTGCCGCACCACAGTCCCACACCCCAGCGAGCAGACCCGCGGGCTGGCGCGCGCTGGGACGGACTTCCAGGGGCGGAGAGTGCGCGCGAGGGGGCCCTGCCCCGCCCCGCGGGAGGGCACGGTGGGGAGGGGCTTGGGGCGGGGCCGGGACGTGGAAGCGGGGACGCGGGGCCGGTCCTTCGCTCGGAGGTCGCGAAGACGTGCGGCCCCCCTGTCTTGGGAGGACCGCTCTGCCCCGATTCCCGTCGGGGCACGAGTGTGGCAGCGGCACCCGCGGGGCCCCAGAACCGGCCGGCCCGTCGCGGGGCCGGCGGCCGGTGGGGCGTTCGGGTGCGGATGCGTGCACTCCCTGCCTGCCCCAGTTTCCTCTGGCGTGTCCTCCCCGCCCCGGGTACTAAGTTTTCCCTCCACGTCGGCACCTCGTTCCCGGAGGCGCTATGTAGATCTTCTGTGACTTCGAATGGGAATCCTTTTGAAAACTCGCATTCCTTATTGTGTCTCTGGTAGGAAATAAGAAGGGTTCAAACTATCGATGGAATGCGGACCTCAGATGGAGCTATGTTGCTGAACTCGCTTCCGGTTTCTGCCGGTCTCTGTGCACACGGGCCAACAGTCTATTCTGAGAACCGTAGCATGTGAGGCAAACGAAAGAGTTGATTTTCCTTTCCCACATACTCTTGGTTTTTGACCTCGTTTGAGGAGATTTTCAGAGCGTCTCTTGTAGTATCGAAGGGAAGGATTTCTTATCAACACCCTCGTCTTGCTCGTGACTTTCCAAGGAATGTTTCTACTTCTTAATCCTTGAGAACATTTTCTAAAGATTCAGACTTTTGAAAACTGTCTCTAGATGTCTTCTCATCTGGATTCTTCCATTATGTTCCCGTGAACGAATAGCCAACCGTTTAGATTCTCTTCTTCTGCATATATGGAGAGGATCCAATTTTTCCTTTCCTAGGGTAACGTGGTCATGTACTTGGACAACTTTAGAATGTGCCCTGAATTCAGAGCCGGTCGGTCGGCAGTTGCGGAGGCAGGCGTGTGAGGGGCGACAGCCTCGGGGACTGAGCCTCCACATCTCCAATCGGACCCTCTCTCCGGGGGCCCCGGGGCAGGGTCCGGGCCGGCCGGGGCCGGGAGTCGGGGCGGGGGCGGAGAGGGCAGAGGGGGCCGCCCCTGGACGGCCGAGGCGGGCGGAGGAGCCCCTCCCGCCTTCCAGCCCAGGGGGGCAGGACAGCAAAAGAGGCAGAGAAAGAAAAACAAAAAAGCCAACTGCCAACTGCCAACTGCCACGCCCGGCATTGTTCCCCGCCAGCGGTCTCCCGGCAGCAGTCTCCCGGCAGCAGTCTCCCAGCAGCGGTCTCCCATCCGGGTCCCGACCCTGCTTAGCTTCCCAGATCAGAGGAGATCCGGCGCCTTCAGGGCGGTGCGGCCTCAGACACTGGGGGGTGCTCTGGGAAGCCCCAAGAGGCCGAGCCAATAAGGGCCCCTCCTCGCCCAGGGCGGTCCCTCCCGCCGCCTCTGCGCTTCGCTATACACCCCTGTCCCGATTGGGGGGGGCTCGGAGGGAGGAGGGCAGGGGAAGACTGACGGGTCTGGCGCGTGGTCGCCCACACCTCCTGTCCCCTGGCAGAAACACGGAAGCGCCGCACCACCGTCCCACACCCCACCCAGCAGACCGGCGGGCTCGAGCGCGCTGGGACGGACTTCCAGGCGCGGGGACGGGGGGGGGGGGGGGGGCCAGAGGCGGAGAGTGCCCGCGAGGGGGCCCTCCCCCGCCCCGCGCGAGGGCACGGTGGGGAGGGGCTTCGGGGTTGGGCCGGGATGAGGAAGCGAGGCCGCGGGGCCGGTCCTTCGCCCGGAGGTCCCGAAGACGTGAGGCCCCCCTGTCTGGGGAGGACCCCTCTGCCCCGATTCCCGTCGGGGCACGAGTGTGGCAGCGACACCCGCGGGGCCCCAGAGCCGGCCGGCCCGTCGCTGCGTCGGGCGGCCGGTGGGGCGTTCGGGTGCGGGTGCCTGCGCTCCCTGCCTTCCCCGGTTTCCTCTGGCGTGTCCTCCCCACCCCGGGTACTAATGTTCCCTCCACGTCGGCACCCCTTTCCCCGAGGCGCTATATGGATCTTCTGTGACTTCGAAGGTGAATCCTTTTGAAAACTCGCATTCCTTATTGTGTATCTGGTAGGAAATAAGAAGGATTCAAACTATCGATGGAATGCGGACTTCAGATGGAGCTAACTTGCTGAACTCGCTTCGGGTTTCTGCCGGTCTCCCGTGCACAGGGGCCAACGGTCTATTCTGAGAACCGTAGGAGGTGACTCAAACGAAAGAGGTGATTTTCCATTCCAGCATACTCTTGGTTTTTGACCTCGTTTGAGGAGATTTTCAGAGTGTCTCTTGCAGTATCCAAGAGAAGGATTTCCTGTCAACAGCCTGGTCTAGCTGGTGACTTTCCAAGGAATGTTTCTACTTCTTAATCCTTCAGAATTTTTTCAAAGATTTAGATTTTGAAAAGTGTTTCTAGATGTCTTCTCACCTGGATTCTTCAATTCTGTTCCCGTGAACGAAGAGCCAACTGTTTAGATTCTCTTCCTCTGCATATATGGATAGGATCCAATTTTTCCTTTCCTAGGGTAACCTGGTCATGTACTTGGACAACTTTAGAATGTGTCCTGAATTCAGAGCCGATCGGTCAGCAGTTGCGGAGGCAGGCGTGTGAGGGGCGACAGCCTCGGGGACTGAGCCTCCACATCTTCAATCGGACCCTCTCTCCGGGGGCCACGGGGCAGGGTCCGGGCAGGCCGGGGGCGGCAGCCGGGGCGGGGGCTGAGAAGGCGGAGGGGGCCCACCCGCCTTCCAGCCCAGGGGGGCAGGACAGCAAAAGAGGCAGACAAAGAAAAACAAAAAGCCCAAGCCAACGGCCAACGGCTAACTGCCAACTGCCAACTGCCAACTGCCAAGGGCCGCGCTCGGCCCGGTATTGTTCCCCGCTGCCGCCTTCCAGCCCAGGGGGGCGGGACAGCAAAAGAGGCAGAGAAGGAAAAACAGAAAAGCCACAGGCCAACGGCCAACGGCTAACTGCCAACTGCAAACTGCCAACGGCCGCGCTCGGCCAGTATTGTTCCGCGCTGCCACCTTCCAGCCCAGGGTGGCGGGACAGCAAAAGAGGCAGAGCAAGAAAAACAAAAAAGCGCACGGCCAACGGCCAACGGCTAACTGCCAACTGCAAACTGCCAACGGCCGCGCTCGGCCAGTATTGTTCCGCGCTGCCACCTTCCAGCCCAGGGTGGCGGGACAGCAAAAGAGGCAGAGAAAGAAAAACAAAAAAGCCCATGGCCAACGGCCAACTGCCATCTGCCAATGGCCGCGCTCGGCCCGGTATTGTTCCCCGCTGCCGCCTTCCATCCCAGGGGGGCGGGACAGCAAAAGAGGCAGAGCAAGAAAAACAAAAAAGCCCACTGTCAATGGCCAACTGCCAAATGCCAACTGCCAACTGCTGACTGCCAAGGGCCGAGCTGGCCCGGTATTGTTCCCCGCTGCAGCCTTCCAGCCCAGGGGGGCGGGACAGCAAAAGAGGCAGAGAAAGAAAGACAAAAAAGCCGACGGCCAACTGCCGCACCCCCGCACCCCGCATTGTCTACTGGCAGAGGTCTCCCATCCAGGTCCCGACCGGGCCTGACCCTGCTTAGCTTCCCAGATCAGACGAGATCTGGCACCTTCAGGACAGTGCGGCCTCAGACACTGGGGGGCGCTCCGGGAAGCCCCAAGAGGCCGAGCCGATAAGGGCCCCTCCCTGCCCAGGGCGGTCGCTCCCGCGGCCTCTGGCTTCCTAGACCCCACTGTACCGATACGAGCGGGGGGCGCGGGGGGGAGGCCAGGGGGAGACTGGCTGGTCTGGCGCGCGGTCGGCCACACCTCCTCTCCCATGGCGGAAACACGGAAGCGCCGACCCACAGTCCCACACCCCAGCGAGCAGACCCACGGGCTGGCGCGCCCTGGGACGGACTTCCAGGGGCGGGGACGGGGCGCCAGAGGCGGAGAGTGCTCGGGAGGGGACCCTCCACCGCCCCGCGGGAGGGCACGGTGGGGAGGGCCTTGGGGCGGGGCCGGGACGTGGAAGCGGGGACGCGGGGCAGGTCCTTCGCTCGGAGGTCGCGAAGACGTGCGGACCCCCTGTCTTGGGAGGACCGCTCTGCCCCGATTCCCGTCGGGGCACGAGTGTGGCAGTGGCACACGCGGGGCCCCAGAACCGGCCGGCCCGTCGCTGGGCCGGCGGCCGGTGGGGCGTGCGGGTGCGGATGCGTGCACTCCCTGCCTGCCCCAGTTTCCTCTGCCGTGTCCTCCCCGCCCCGGGTACTCAGTTTTCCCTCCACGTCGGCACCTCGTTCCCGGAGGCGCTATGTAGATCTTCTGTGACTTCGAATGTGAATCCTTTTGACAAATCGCATTCCTTATTGTGTATCTGGTAGGAAATAAGAAGGATTCAAACTATCGATGGAATGCGGACTTCAGATGGAGCTATGTTGCTGAACTCGCTTTGGGTTTCTGCCGGTCTCCGTGCACACGGGCCAACAGTCTATTCTGAGAACCGTAGCATGTGACGCAAACGAAAGAGTTGATTTTCCTTTCCCACATACTCTTGGTTTTTGACCTCGTTTGAGGAGATTTTCAGAGCGTCTCCTGTAGTATCGAAGAGAAGGATTTCCTATCAACACCCTCGTCTTGCTCGTGACTTTCCAAGGAATGTTTCTACTTCTTAATCCTTGAGAATATTTTCTAAAGATTCAGACTTCTGAAAAGTGTCTCTAGCTGTCTTCTCATCTGGATTCTTCCTTTATGTTCCCGTGAACGAATAGCCAACCGTTTAGATTCTCTTCTTCTGCATATATGGAGAGGATCCAATATTTCCTTTCCTAGGGTAACGTGGTCATGTACTTGGACAACTTTAGAATGTGTCCTGAATTCAGAGCCGGTCGGTCAGCAGTTGCGGAGGCAGGCGTGTGAGGGGCGACAGGCTCGGGGACTGAGCCTCCACATCTCCAATCGGACCCTCTCTCCGGGGGCCCCGGGGCAGGGTCCGGGCTGGCCGGGGGCGGGAGCCGGGGCGGGGGAGGAGAGGGCAGAGGGGGCCTCCCCTTCCCGGCCGAGGCGAGCGGAGGAGCCCGTCCCGCCTTCCAGCCCAGGGGGGCGGGACAGCAAAAGAGGCAGAGAAGGAAAAACAGAAAAGCCACAGGCCAACGGCCAACGGCCAACTGCCCACTGCCAACTGCCAACGGCCGCGCTCGGCCCAGTATTGTTCCCTGCTGCCGCCTTCCACCCCAAGGGGGCGGGACAGCAAAAGAGGCAGAGAAAGAAAAACAAAAAAGCCCACGGCCAACGGCCAACGGCTAACTGCCAACTGCCAACTGCCAACTGCCAACGGCCAAGCTCCGCCCAATATTGTTCCCCGCTGCCGCCTTCCAGCCCAGGGGGACGGGACAGCAAAAGAGGCAGAGAAAGAAAAACAAAAAAGCCCATGGCCAACGGCCAACTGCCAAATGCCAACTGCCAACTGCCAACTGCCAACGGCCGCGCTCGGCCCGGTATTGTTCCCCGCTGCCGCCTTCCAGCCCATGGGGGCGGGACAGCAAAAGAGGCAGAGCAAGAAAAACAAAAAAGCCCACGGCCAACGGCCCACTGCCAACTGCCAACTGCCAACTGCCAACGGCCGCGCTCGGCCCAGTATTGTTCCCCGCTGCCGCCTTCCAGCCCAGGGGGGCGGGACAGCAAAAGAGGCAGAGGAAGAAAAACAAAAAAGCCCACGGCCATCGGCCGTGCTCTGCCCGGTGTTGTTCTCCGGCAGCGGTCTCCCATCCGGGTCCCGACCGGACCCGACCCTGCTTAGCTTCCCAGATCAGACGAGATCGGGCGCCTTCAGGGCGGTGCGGCCTCAGACACTGGGGGGCGCTCCGCAACGCCCCAAGAGGCCGAGTCGAAAACGGCCCGTCCCAGCTCAGGGCGGTCCCTCCTGCTGCCCCTGGGCTTCGCTAGACAGCCCTCTGCAGATCGGGGCGGGGGGCGCGGGGGGGCGAGGGCAGGGGGAGACTGACGGGTCTGGCGCAGGGTCGCGCACACCCCCTCTCCCCCGGCGCAAACACGGAAGTGCCGCACCACAGTCCCACACCCCAGCGAGCAGACCCGCGGGCTGGCGCGCGCTGGGACGGACTTCCAGGGGCGGAGAGTGCGCGCGAGGGGGCCCTGCCCCGCCCCGCGGGAGGGCACGGTGGGGAGGGGCTTGGGGCGGGGCCGGGACGTGGAAGCGGGGACGCGGGGCCGGTCCTTCGCTCGGAGGTCGCGAAGACGTGCGGCCCCCCTGTCTTGGGAGGACCGCTCTGCCCCGATTCCCGTCGGGGCACGAGTGTGGCAGCGGCACCCGCGGGGCCCCAGAACCGGCCGGCCCGTCGCGGGGCCGGCGGCCGGTGGGGCGTTCGGGTGCGGATGCGTGCACTCCCTGCCTGCCCCAGTTTCCTCTGGCGTGTCCTCCCCGCCCCGGGTACTAAGTTTTCCCTCCACGTCGGCACCTCGTTCCCGGAGGCGCTATGTAGATCTTCTGTGACTTCGAATGGGAATCCTTTTGAAAACTCGCATTCCTTATTGTGTCTCTGGTAGGAAATAAGAAGGGTTCAAACTATCGATGGAATGCGGACCTCAGATGGAGCTATGTTGCTGAACTCGCTTCCGGTTTCTGCCGGTCTCTGTGCACACGGGCCAACAGTCTATTCTGAGAACCGTAGCATGTGAGGCAAACGAAAGAGTTGATTTTCCTTTCCCACATACTCTTGGTTTTTGACCTCGTTTGAGGAGATTTTCAGAGCGTCTCTTGTAGTATCGAAGGGAAGGATTTCTTATCAACACCCTCGTCTTGCTCGTGACTTTCCAAGGAATGTTTCTACTTCTTAATCCTTGAGAACATTTTCTAAAGATTCAGACTTTTGAAAACTGTCTCTAGATGTCTTCTCATCTGGATTCTTCCATTATGTTCCCGTGAACGAATAGCCAACCGTTTAGATTCTCTTCTTCTGCATATATGGAGAGGATCCAATTTTTCCTTTCCTAGGGTAACGTGGTCATGTACTTGGACAACTTTAGAATGTGCCCTGAATTCAGAGCCGGTCGGTCGGCAGTTGCGGAGGCAGGCGTGTGAGGGGCGACAGCCTCGGGGACTGAGCCTCCACATCTCCAATCGGACCCTCTCTCCGGGGGCCCCGGGGCAGGGTCCGGGCCGGCCGGGGCCGGGAGTCGGGGCGGGGGCGGAGAGGGCAGAGGGGGCCGCCCCTGGACGGCCGAGGCGGGCGGAGGAGCCCCTCCCGCCTTCCAGCCCAGGGGGGCAGGACAGCAAAAGAGGCAGAGAAAGAAAAACAAAAAAGCCAACTGCCAACTGCCAACTGCCACGCCCGGCATTGTTCCCCGCCAGCGGTCTCCCGGCAGCAGTCTCCCGGCAGCAGTCTCCCAGCAGCGGTCTCCCATCCGGGTCCCGACCCTGCTTAGCTTCCCAGATCAGAGGAGATCCGGCGCCTTCAGGGCGGTGCGGCCTCAGACACTGGGGGGTGCTCTGGGAAGCCCCAAGAGGCCGAGCCAATAAGGGCCCCTCCTCGCCCAGGGCGGTCCCTCCCGCCGCCTCTGCGCTTCGCTATACACCCCTGTCCCGATTGGGGGGGGCTCGGAGGGAGGAGGGCAGGGGAAGACTGACGGGTCTGGCGCGTGGTCGCCCACACCTCCTGTCCCCTGGCAGAAACACGGAAGCGCCGCACCACCGTCCCACACCCCACCCAGCAGACCGGCGGGCTCGAGCGCGCTGGGACGGACTTCCAGGCGCGGGGACGGGGGGGGGGGGGGGGGCCAGAGGCGGAGAGTGCCCGCGAGGGGGCCCTCCCCCGCCCCGCGCGAGGGCACGGTGGGGAGGGGCTTCGGGGTTGGGCCGGGATGAGGAAGCGAGGCCGCGGGGCCGGTCCTTCGCCCGGAGGTCCCGAAGACGTGAGGCCCCCCTGTCTGGGGAGGACCCCTCTGCCCCGATTCCCGTCGGGGCACGAGTGTGGCAGCGACACCCGCGGGGCCCCAGAGCCGGCCGGCCCGTCGCTGCGTCGGGCGGCCGGTGGGGCGTTCGGGTGCGGGTGCCTGCGCTCCCTGCCTTCCCCGGTTTCCTCTGGCGTGTCCTCCCCACCCCGGGTACTAATGTTCCCTCCACGTCGGCACCCCTTTCCCCGAGGCGCTATATGGATCTTCTGTGACTTCGAAGGTGAATCCTTTTGAAAACTCGCATTCCTTATTGTGTATCTGGTAGGAAATAAGAAGGATTCAAACTATCGATGGAATGCGGACTTCAGATGGAGCTAACTTGCTGAACTCGCTTCGGGTTTCTGCCGGTCTCCCGTGCACAGGGGCCAACGGTCTATTCTGAGAACCGTAGGAGGTGACTCAAACGAAAGAGGTGATTTTCCATTCCAGCATACTCTTGGTTTTTGACCTCGTTTGAGGAGATTTTCAGAGTGTCTCTTGCAGTATCCAAGAGAAGGATTTCCTGTCAACAGCCTGGTCTAGCTGGTGACTTTCCAAGGAATGTTTCTACTTCTTAATCCTTCAGAATTTTTTCAAAGATTTAGATTTTGAAAAGTGTTTCTAGATGTCTTCTCACCTGGATTCTTCAATTCTGTTCCCGTGAACGAAGAGCCAACTGTTTAGATTCTCTTCCTCTGCATATATGGATAGGATCCAATTTTTCCTTTCCTAGGGTAACCTGGTCATGTACTTGGACAACTTTAGAATGTGTCCTGAATTCAGAGCCGATCGGTCAGCAGTTGCGGAGGCAGGCGTGTGAGGGGCGACAGCCTCGGGGACTGAGCCTCCACATCTTCAATCGGACCCTCTCTCCGGGGGCCACGGGGCAGGGTCCGGGCAGGCCGGGGGCGGCAGCCGGGGCGGGGGCTGAGAAGGCGGAGGGGGCCCACCCGCCTTCCAGCCCAGGGGGGCAGGACAGCAAAAGAGGCAGACAAAGAAAAACAAAAAGCCCAAGCCAACGGCCAACGGCTAACTGCCAACTGCCAACTGCCAACTGCCAAGGGCCGCGCTCGGCCCGGTATTGTTCCCCGCTGCCGCCTTCCAGCCCAGGGGGGCGGGACAGCAAAAGAGGCAGAGAAGGAAAAACAGAAAAGCCACAGGCCAACGGCCAACGGCTAACTGCCAACTGCAAACTGCCAACGGCCGCGCTCGGCCAGTATTGTTCCGCGCTGCCACCTTCCAGCCCAGGGTGGCGGGACAGCAAAAGAGGCAGAGCAAGAAAAACAAAAAAGCGCACGGCCAACGGCCAACGGCTAACTGCCAACTGCAAACTGCCAACGGCCGCGCTCGGCCAGTATTGTTCCGCGCTGCCACCTTCCAGCCCAGGGTGGCGGGACAGCAAAAGAGGCAGAGAAAGAAAAACAAAAAAGCCCATGGCCAACGGCCAACTGCCATCTGCCAATGGCCGCGCTCGGCCCGGTATTGTTCCCCGCTGCCGCCTTCCATCCCAGGGGGGCGGGACAGCAAAAGAGGCAGAGCAAGAAAAACAAAAAAGCCCACTGTCAACGGCCAACTGCCAAATGCCAACTGCCAACTGCTGACTGCCAAGGGCCGAGCTGGCCCGGTATTGTTCCCCGCTGCAGCCTTCCAGCCCAGGGGGGCGGGACAGCAAAAGAGGCAGAGAAAGAAAGACAAAAAAGCCGACGGCCAACTGCCGCACCCCCGCACCCCGCATTGTCTACTGGCAGAGGTCTCCCATCCAGGTCCCGACCGGGCCTGACCCTGCTTAGCTTCCCAGATCAGACGAGATCTGGCACCTTCAGGACAGTGCGGCCTCAGACACTGGGGGGCGCTCCGGGAAGCCCCAAGAGGCCGAGCCGATAAGGGCCCCTCCCTGCCCAGGGCGGTCGCTCCCGCGGCCTCTGGCTTCCTAGACCCCACTGTACCGATACGAGCGGGGGGCGCGGGGGGGAGGCCAGGGGGAGACTGGCTGGTCTGGCGCGCGGTCGGCCACACCTCCTCTCCCATGGCGGAAACACGGAAGCGCCGACCCACAGTCCCACACCCCAGCGAGCAGACCCACGGGCTGGCGCGCCCTGGGACGGACTTCCAGGGGCGGGGACGGGGCGCCAGAGGCGGAGAGTGCTCGGGAGGGGACCCTCCACCGCCCCGCGGGAGGGCACGGTGGGGAGGGCCTTGGGGCGGGGCCGGGACGTGGAAGCGGGGACGCGGGGCAGGTCCTTCGCTCGGAGGTCGCGAAGACGTGCGGACCCCCTGTCTTGGGAGGACCGCTCTGCCCCGATTCCCGTCGGGGCACGAGTGTGGCAGTGGCACACGCGGGGCCCCAGAACCGGCCGGCCCGTCGCTGGGCCGGCGGCCGGTGGGGCGTGCGGGTGCGGATGCGTGCACTCCCTGCCTGCCCCAGTTTCCTCTGCCGTGTCCTCCCCGCCCCGGGTACTCAGTTTTCCCTCCACGTCGGCACCTCGTTCCCGGAGGCGCTATGTAGATCTTCTGTGACTTCGAATGTGAATCCTTTTGACAAATCGCATTCCTTATTGTGTATCTGGTAGGAAATAAGAAGGATTCAAACTATCGATGGAATGCGGACTTCAGATGGAGCTATGTTGCTGAACTCGCTTTGGGTTTCTGCCGGTCTCCGTGCACACGGGCCAACAGTCTATTCTGAGAACCGTAGCATGTGACGCAAACGAAAGAGTTGATTTTCCTTTCCCACATACTCTTGGTTTTTGACCTCGTTTGAGGAGATTTTCAGAGCGTCTCCTGTAGTATCGAAGAGAAGGATTTCCTATCAACACCCTCGTCTTGCTCGTGACTTTCCAAGGAATGTTTCTACTTCTTAATCCTTGAGAATATTTTCTAAAGATTCAGACTTCTGAAAAGTGTCTCTAGCTGTCTTCTCATCTGGATTCTTCCTTTATGTTCCCGTGAACGAATAGCCAACCGTTTAGATTCTCTTCTTCTGCATATATGGAGAGGATCCAATATTTCCTTTCCTAGGGTAACGTGGTCATGTACTTGGACAACTTTAGAATGTGTCCTGAATTCAGAGCCGGTCGGTCAGCAGTTGCGGAGGCAGGCGTGTGAGGGGCGACAGGCTCGGGGACTGAGCCTCCACATCTCCAATCGGACCCTCTCTCCGGGGGCCCCGGGGCAGGGTCCGGGCTGGCCGGGGGCGGGAGCCGGGGCGGGGGAGGAGAGGGCAGAGGGGGCCTCCCCTTCCCGGCCGAGGCGAGCGGAGGAGCCCGTCCCGCCTTCCAGCCCAGGGGGGCGGGACAGCAAAAGAGGCAGAGAAG
This sequence comes from Lemur catta, assembly GCF_020740605.2. Classification (NCBI taxonomy): domain Eukaryota; kingdom Metazoa; phylum Chordata; class Mammalia; order Primates; family Lemuridae; genus Lemur; species Lemur catta. The sequence goes on along the minus strand of NW_025423806.1, from coordinate 11,932 downwards.
GAAAAACAGAAAAGCCACAGGCCAACGGCCAACGGCCAACTGCCCACTGCCAACTGCCAACGGCCGCGCTCGGCCCAGTATTGTTCCCTGCTGCCGCCTTCCACCCCAAGGGGGCGGGACAGCAAAAGAGGCAGAGAAAGAAAAACAAAAAAGCCCACGGCCAACGGCCAACGGCTAACTGCCAACTGCCAACTGCCAACTGCCAACGGCCAAGCTCCGCCCAATATTGTTCCCCGCTGCCGCCTTCCAGCCCAGGGGGACGGGACAGCAAAAGAGGCAGAGAAAGAAAAACAAAAAAGCCCATGGCCAACGGCCAACTGCCAAATGCCAACTGCCAACTGCCAACTGCCAACGGCCGCGCTCGGCCCGGTATTGTTCCCCGCTGCCGCCTTCCAGCCCATGGGGGCGGGACAGCAAAAGAGGCAGAGCAAGAAAAACAAAAAAGCCCACGGCCAACGGCCCACTGCCAACTGCCAACTGCCAACTGCCAACGGCCGCGCTCGGCCCAGTATTGTTCCCCGCTGCCGCCTTCCAGCCCAGGGGGGCGGGACAGCAAAAGAGGCAGAGGAAGAAAAACAAAAAAGCCCACGGCCATCGGCCGTGCTCTGCCCGGTGTTGTTCTCCGGCAGCGGTCTCCCATCCGGGTCCCGACCGGACCCGACCCTGCTTAGCTTCCCAGATCAGACGAGATCGGGCGCCTTCAGGGCGGTGCGGCCTCAGACACTGGGGGGCGCTCCGCAACGCCCCAAGAGGCCGAGTCGAAAACGGCCCGTCCCAGCTCAGGGCGGTTCCTCCTGCTGCCCCTGGGCTTCGCTAGACAGCCCTCTGCAGATCGGGGCGGGGGGCGCGGGGGGGCGAGGGCAGGGGGAGACTGACGGGTCTGGCGCAGGGTCGCGCACACCCCCTCTCCCCCGGCGCAAACACGGAAGTGCCGCACCACAGTCCCACACCCCAGCGAGCAGACCCGCGGGCTGGCGCGCGCTGGGACGGACTTCCAGGGGCGGAGAGTGCGCGCGAGGGGGCCCTGCCCCGCCCCGCGGGAGGGCACGGTGGGGAGGGGCTTGGGGCGGGGCCGGGACGTGGAAGCGGGGACGCGGGGCCGGTCCTTCGCTCGGAGGTCGCGAAGACGTGCGGCCCCCCTGTCTTGGGAGGACCGCTCTGCCCCGATTCCCGTCGGGGCACGAGTGTGGCAGCGGCACCCGCGGGGCCCCAGAACCGGCCGGCCCGTCGCGGGGCCGGCGGCCGGTGGGGCGTTCGGGTGCGGATGCGTGCACTCCCTGCCTGCCCCAGTTTCCTCTGGCGTGTCCTCCCCGCCCCGGGTACTAAGTTTTCCCTCCACGTCGGCACCTCGTTCCCGGAGGCGCTATGTAGATCTTCTGTGACTTCGAATGGGAATCCTTTTGAAAACTCGCATTCCTTATTGTGTCTCTGGTAGGAAATAAGAAGGGTTCAAACTATCGATGGAATGCGGACCTCAGATGGAGCTATGTTGCTGAACTCGCTTCCGGTTTCTGCCGGTCTCTGTGCACACGGGCCAACAGTCTATTCTGAGAACCGTAGCATGTGAGGCAAACGAAAGAGTTGATTTTCCTTTCCCACATACTCTTGGTTTTTGACCTCGTTTGAGGAGATTTTCAGAGCGTCTCTTGTAGTATCGAAGGGAAGGATTTCTTATCAACACCCTCGTCTTGCTCGTGACTTTCCAAGGAATGTTTCTACTTCTTAATCCTTGAGAACATTTTCTAAAGATTCAGACTTTTGAAAACTGTCTCTAGATGTCTTCTCATCTGGATTCTTCCATTATGTTCCCGTGAACGAATAGCCAACCGTTTAGATTCTCTTCTTCTGCATATATGGAGAGGATCCAATTTTTCCTTTCCTAGGGTAACGTGGTCATGTACTTGGACAACTTTAGAATGTGCCCTGAATTCAGAGCCGGTCGGTCGGCAGTTGCGGAGGCAGGCGTGTGAGGGGCGACAGCCTCGGGGACTGAGCCTCCACATCTCCAATCGGACCCTCTCTCCGGGGGCCCCGGGGCAGGGTCCGGGCCGGCCGGGGCCGGGAGTCGGGGCGGGGGCGGAGAGGGCAGAGGGGGCCGCCCCTGGACGGCCGAGGCGGGCGGAGGAGCCCCTCCCGCCTTCCAGCCCAGGGGGGCAGGACAGCAAAAGAGGCAGAGAAAGAAAAACAAAAAAGCCAACTGCCAACTGCCAACTGCCACGCCCGGCATTGTTCCCCGCCAGCGGTCTCCCGGCAGCAGTCTCCCGGCAGCAGTCTCCCAGCAGCGGTCTCCCATCCGGGTCCCGACCCTGCTTAGCTTCCCAGATCAGAGGAGATCCGGCGCCTTCAGGGCGGTGCGGCCTCAGACACTGGGGGGTGCTCTGGGAAGCCCCAAGAGGCCGAGCCAATAAGGGCCCCTCCTCGCCCAGGGCGGTCCCTCCCGCCGCCTCTGCGCTTCGCTATACACCCCTGTCCCGATTGGGGGGGGCTCGGAGGGAGGAGGGCAGGGGAAGACTGACGGGTCTGGCGCGTGGTCGCCCACACCTCCTGTCCCCTGGCAGAAACACGGAAGCGCCGCACCACCGTCCCACACCCCACCCAGCAGACCGGCGGGCTCGAGCGCGCTGGGACGGACTTCCAGGCGCGGGGACGGGGGGGGGGGGGGGGGGGCCAGAGGCGGAGAGTGCCCGCGAGGGGGCCCTCCCCCGCCCCGCGCGAGGGCACGGTGGGGAGGGGCTTCGGGGTTGGGCCGGGATGAGGAAGCGAGGCCGCGGGGCCGGTCCTTCGCCCGGAGGTCCCGAAGACGTGAGGCCCCCCTGTCTGGGGAGGACCCCTCTGCCCCGATTCCCGTCGGGGCACGAGTGTGGCAGCGACACCCGCGGGGCCCCAGAGCCGGCCGGCCCGTCGCTGCGTCGGGCGGCCGGTGGGGCGTTCGGGTGCGGGTGCCTGCGCTCCCTGCCTTCCCCGGTTTCCTCTGGCGTGTCCTCCCCACCCCGGGTACTAATGTTCCCTCCACGTCGGCACCCCTTTCCCCGAGGCGCTATATGGATCTTCTGTGACTTCGAAGGTGAATCCTTTTGAAAACTCGCATTCCTTATTGTGTATCTGGTAGGAAATAAGAAGGATTCAAACTATCGATGGAATGCGGACTTCAGATGGAGCTAACTTGCTGAACTCGCTTCGGGTTTCTGCCGGTCTCCCCGTGCACAGGGGCCAACGGTCTATTCTGAGAACCGTAGGAGGTGACTCAAACGAAAGAGGTGATTTTCCATTCCAGCATACTCTTGGTTTTTGACCTCGTTTGAGGAGATTTTCAGAGTGTCTCTTGCAGTATCCAAGAGAAGGATTTCCTGTCAACAGCCTGGTCTAGCTGGTGACTTTCCAAGGAATGTTTCTACTTCTTAATCCTTCAGAATTTTTTCAAAGATTTAGATTTTGAAAAGTGTTTCTAGATGTCTTCTCACCTGGATTCTTCAATTCTGTTCCCGTGAACGAAGAGCCAACTGTTTAGATTCTCTTCCTCTGCATATATGGATAGGATCCAATTTTTCCTTTCCTAGGGTAACCTGGTCATGTACTTGGACAACTTTAGAATGTGTCCTGAATTCAGAGCCGATCGGTCAGCAGTTGCGGAGGCAGGCGTGTGAGGGGCGACAGCCTCGGGGACTGAGCCTCCACATCTTCAATCGGACCCTCTCTCCGGGGGCCACGGGGCAGGGTCCGGGCAGGCCGGGGGCGGCAGCCGGGGCGGGGGCTGAGAAGGCGGAGGGGGCCCACCCGCCTTCCAGCCCAGGGGGGCAGGACAGCAAAAGAGGCAGACAAAGAAAAACAAAAAGCCCAAGCCAACGGCCAACGGCTAACTGCCAACTGCCAACTGCCAACTGCCAAGGGCCGCGCTCGGCCCGGTATTGTTCCCCGCTGCCGCCTTCCAGCCCAGGGGGGCGGGACAGCAAAAGAGGCAGAGAAGGAAAAACAGAAAAGCCACAGGCCAACGGCCAACGGCTAACTGCCAACTGCAAACTGCCAACGGCCGCGCTCGGCCAGTATTGTTCCGCGCTGCCACCTTCCAGCCCAGGGTGGCGGGACAGCAAAAGAGGCAGAGCAAGAAAAACAAAAAAGCGCACGGCCAACGGCCAACGGCTAACTGCCAACTGCAAACTGCCAACGGCCGCGCTCGGCCAGTATTGTTCCGCGCTGCCACCTTCCAGCCCAGGGTGGCGGGACAGCAAAAGAGGCAGAGAAAGAAAAACAAAAAAGCCCATGGCCAACGGCCAACTGCCATCTGCCAATGGCCGCGCTCGGCCCGGTATTGTTCCCCGCTGCCGCCTTCCATCCCAGGGGGGCGGGACAGCAAAAGAGGCAGAGCAAGAAAAACAAAAAAGCCCACTGTCAACGGCCAACTGCCAAATGCCAACTGCCAACTGCTGACTGCCAAGGGCCGAGCTGGCCCGGTATTGTTCCCCGCTGCAGCCTTCCAGCCCAGGGGGGCGGGACAGCAAAAGAGGCAGAGAAAGAAAGACAAAAAAGCCGACGGCCAACTGCCGCACCCCCGCACCCCGCATTGTCTACTGGCAGAGGTCTCCCATCCAGGTCCCGACCGGGCCTGACCCTGCTTAGCTTCCCAGATCAGACGAGATCTGGCACCTTCAGGACAGTGCGGCCTCAGACACTGGGGGGCGCTCCGGGAAGCCCCAAGAGGCCGAGCCGATAAGGGCCCCTCCCTGCCCAGGGCGGTCGCTCCCGCGGCCTCTGGCTTCCTAGACCCCACTGTACCGATACGAGCGGGGGGCGCGGGGGGGAGGCCAGGGGGAGACTGGCTGGTCTGGCGCGCGGTCGGCCACACCTCCTCTCCCATGGCGGAAACACGGAAGCGCCGACCCACAGTCCCACACCCCAGCGAGCAGACCCACGGGCTGGCGCGCCCTGGGACGGACTTCCAGGGGCGGGGACGGGGCGCCAGAGGCGGAGAGTGCTCGGGAGGGGACCCTCCACCGCCCCGCGGGAGGGCACGGTGGGGAGGGCCTTGGGGCGGGGCCGGGACGTGGAAGCGGGGACGCGGGGCAGGTCCTTCGCTCGGAGGTCGCGAAGACGTGCGGACCCCCTGTCTTGGGAGGACCGCTCTGCCCCGATTCCCGTCGGGGCACGAGTGTGGCAGTGGCACACGCGGGGCCCCAGAACCGGCCGGCCCGTCGCTGGGCCGGCGGCCGGTGGGGCGTGCGGGTGCGGATGCGTGCACTCCCTGCCTGCCCCAGTTTCCTCTGCCGTGTCCTCCCCGCCCCGGGTACTCAGTTTTCCCTCCACGTCGGCACCTCGTTCCCGGAGGCGCTATGTAGATCTTCTGTGACTTCGAATGTGAATCCTTTTGACAAATCGCATTCCTTATTGTGTATCTGGTAGGAAATAAGAAGGATTCAAACTATCGATGGAATGCGGACTTCAGATGGAGCTATGTTGCTGAACTCGCTTTGGGTTTCTGCCGGTCTCCGTGCACACGGGCCAACAGTCTATTCTGAGAACCGTAGCATGTGACGCAAACGAAAGAGTTGATTTTCCTTTCCCACATACTCTTGGTTTTTGACCTCGTTTGAGGAGATTTTCAGAGCGTCTCCTGTAGTATCGAAGAGAAGGATTTCCTATCAACACCCTCGTCTTGCTCGTGACTTTCCAAGGAATGTTTCTACTTCTTAATCCTTGAGAATATTTTCTAAAGATTCAGACTTCTGAAAAGTGTCTCTAGCTGTCTTCTCATCTGGATTCTTCCTTTATGTTCCCGTGAACGAATAGCCAACCGTTTAGATTCTCTTCTTCTGCATATATGGAGAGGATCCAATATTTCCTTTCCTAGGGTAACGTGGTCATGTACTTGGACAACTTTAGAATGTGTCCTGAATTCAGAGCCGGTCGGTCAGCAGTTGCGGAGGCAGGCGTGTGAGGGGCGACAGGCTCGGGGACTGAGCCTCCACATCTCCAATCGGACCCTCTCTCCGGGGGCCCCGGGGCAGGGTCCGGGCTGGCCGGGGGCGGGAGCCGGGGCGGGGGAGGAGAGGGCAGAGGGGGCCTCCCCTTCCCGGCCGAGGCGAGCGGAGGAGCCCGTCCCGCCTTCCAGCCCAGGGGGGCGGGACAGCAAAAGAGGCAGAGAAGGAAAAACAGAAAAGCCACAGGCCAACGGCCAACGGCCAACTGCCCACTGCCAACTGCCAACGGCCGCGCTCGGCCCAGTATTGTTCCCTGCTGCCGCCTCCACCCAAGGGGGCGGGACAGCAAAAGAGGCAGAGAAAGAAAAACAAAAAAGCCCACGGCCAACGGCCAACGGCTAACTGCCAACTGCCAACTGCCAACTGCCAACGGCCAAGCTCCGCCCAATATTGTTCCCCCGCTGCCGCCTTCCAGCCCAGGGGGACGGGACAGCAAAAGAGGCAGAGAAAGAAAAACAAAAAAGCCCATGGCCAACGGCCAACTGCCAAATGCCAACTGCCAACTGCCAACTGCCAACGGCCGCGCTCGGCCCGGTATTGTTCCCCCCGCTGCCGCCTTCCAGCCCATGGGGGCGGGACAGCAAAAGAGGCAGAGCAAGAAAAACAAAAAAGCCCACGGCCAACGGCCCACTGCCAACTGCCAACTGCCAACTGCCAACGGCCGCGCTCGGCCCAGTATTGTTCCCCGCTGCCGCCTTCCAGCCCAGGGGGGCGGGACAGCAAAAAGAGGCAGAGGAAGAAAAACAAAAAAGCCCACGGCCATCGGCCGTGCTCTGCCCGGTGTTGTTCTCCGGCAGCGGTCTCCCATCCGGGTCCCGACCGGACCGACCCTGCTTAGCTTCCCAGATCAGACGAGATCGGGCGCCTTCAGGGCGGTGCGGCCTCAGACACTGGGGGGCGCTCCGCAACGCCCCAAGAGGCCGAGTCGAAAACGGCCCGTCCCAGCTCAGGGCGGTCCCCTCCTGCTGCCCCTGGGCTTCGCTAGACAGCCCTCTGCAGATCGGGGCGGGGGGCCGCGGGGGGGCGAGGGCAGGGGGAGACTGACGGGTCTGGCGCAGGGTCGCGCACACCCCCTCTCCCCCGGCGCAAACACGGAAGTGCCGCACCACAGTCCCACACCCCAGCGAGCAGACCCGCGGGCTGGCGCGCGCTGGGTCGGACTTCCAGGGGCGGAGAGTGCGCGCGAGGGGGCCCTGCCCCGCCCCGCGGGAGGGCACGGTGGGGAGGGGCTTGGGGCGGGGCCGGGACGTGGAAGCGGGGACGCGGGGCCGGTCCTTCGCTCGGAGGTCGCGAAGACGTGCGGCCCCCCTGTCTTGGAGGACCGCTCTGCCCCGATTCCCGTCGGGGCACGAGTGTGGCAGCGGCACCCGCGGGCCCCAGAACCGGCCGGCCCGTCGCGGGGCCGGCGGCCGGTGGGGCGTTCGGGTGCGGATGCGTGCACTCCCTGCCTGCCCCAGTTTCCTCTGGCGTGTCCTCCCCGCCCCGGGTACTAAGTTTTCCCTCCACGTCGCACCTCGTTCCCGGAGGCGCTATGTAGATCTTCTGTGACTTCGAATGGGAATCCTTTGAAAACTCGCATTCCTTATTGTGTCTCTGGTAGGAAATAAGAAGGGTTCAAACTATCGATGGAATGCGGACCTCAGATGGAGCTATGTTGCTGAACTCGCTTCCGGTTTCTGCCGGTCTCTGTGCACACGGGCCAACAGTCTATTCTGAGAACCGTAGCATGTGAGGCAAACGAAAGAGTTGATTTTCCTTTCCCACATACTCTTGGTTTTTGACCTCGTTTGAGGAGATTTCAGAGCGTCTCTTGTAGTATCGAAGGGAAGGATTTCTTATCAACACCCTCGTCTTGCTCGTGACTTTCCAAGGAATGTTTCTACTTCTTAATCCTTGAGAACATTTTCTAAAGATTCAGACTTTTGAAAACTGTCTCTAGATGTCTTCTCATCTGGATTCTTCCATTATGTTCCCGTGAACGAATAGCCAACCGTTTAGATTCTCTTCTTCTGCATATATGGAGAGGATCCAATTTTTCCTTTCCTAGGGTAACGTGGTCATGTACTTGGACAACTTTAGAATGTGCCCTGAATTCAGAGCCGGTCGGTCGGCAGTTGCGGAGGCAGGCGTGTGAGGGCGACAGCCTCGGGGACTGAGCCTCCACATCTCCAATCGGACCCTCTCTCCGGGGCCCGGGGCAGGGTCCGGGCCGGCCGGGGCCGGGAGTCGGGGCGGGGGCGGAGAGGGCAGAGGGGGCCGCCCCTGGACGGCCGAGGCGGGCGGAGGAGCCCCTCCCGCCTTCCAGCCCAGGGGGGCAGGACAGCAAAAGAGGCAGAGAAAGAAAAACAAAAAAGCCAACTGCCAACTGCCAACTGCCACGCCCGGCATTGTTCCCCGCCAGCGGTCTCCCGGCAGCAGTCTCCCGGCAGCAGTCTCCCAGCAGCGGTCTCCCATCCGGGTCCCGACCCTGCTTAGCTTCCCAGATCAGAGGAGATCCGGCGCCTTCAGGGCGGTGCGGCCTCAGACACTGGGGGGTGCTCTGGGAAGCCCCAAGAGGCCGAGCCAATAAGGGCCCCTCCTCGCCCAGGGCGGTCCCTCCCGCCGCCTCTGCGCTTCGCTATACACCCCTGTCCCGATTGGGGGGGGCTCGGAGGGAGGAGGGCAGGGGAAGACTGACGGGTCTGGCGCGTGGTCGCCCACACCTCCTGTCCCCTGCAGAAACACGGAAGCGCCGCACCACCGTCCCACACCCCACCCAGCAGACCGGCGGGCTCGAGCGCGCTGGGACGGACTTCCAGGCGCGGGGACGGGGGGGGGGGGGGGGGGGGGGCCAGAGGCGGAGAGTGCCCGCGAGGGGGCCCTCCCCCCGCCCCGCGCGAGGGCACGGTGGGGAGGGGCTTCGGGGTTGGGCCGGGATGAGGAAGCGAGGCCGCGGGGCCCGGTCCTTCGCCCGGAGGTCCCGAAGACGTGAGGCCCCCCTGTCTGGGAGGACCCCTCTGCCCCGATTCCCGTCGGGGCACGAGTGTGGCAGCGACACCCGCGGGGCCCCAGAGCCGGCCGGCCCGTCGCTGCGTCGGGCGGCCGGTGGGCGTTCGGGTGCGGGTGCCTGCGCTCCCTGCCTTCCCCCGGTTTTCCTCTGGCGTGTCCTCCCCACCCCGGGTACTAATGTTCCCTCCACGTCGGCACCCCTTTCCCCGAGGCGCTATATGGATCTTCTGTGACTTCGAAGGTGAATCCTTTTGAAAACTCGCATTCCTTATTGTGTATCTGGTAGGAAATAAGAAGGATTCAAACTATCGATGGAATGCGGACTTCAGATGGAGCTAACTTGCTGAACTCGCTTCGGGTTTCTGCCGGTCTCCCGTGCACAGGGGCCAACGGTCTATTCTGAGAACCGTAGGAGGTGACTCAAACGAAAGAGGTGATTTTCCATTCCAGCATACTCTTGGTTTTTGACCTCGTTGAGGAGATTTTCAGAGTGTCTCTTGCAGTATCCAAGAGAAGGATTTCCTGTCAAACAGCCTGGTCTAGCTGGTGACTTTCCAAGGAATGTTTCTACTTCTTATTCCTTCAGAATTTTTTCAAAGATTTAGATTTTGAAAAGTGTTTCTAGATGTCCTTCTCACCTGGATTCTTCAATTCTGTTCCCGTGAACGAAGAGCCAACTGTTTAGATTCTCTTCCTCTGCATATATGGATAGGATCCAATTTTTCCTTTCCTAGGGTAACCTGGTCATGTACTTGGACAACTTTAGAATGTGTCCTGAATTCAGAGCCGATCGGTCAGCAGTTGCGGAGGCAGGCGTGTGAGGGGCGACAGCCTCGGGGACTGAGCCTCCACATCTTCAATCGGACCCTCTCTCCGGGGGCCACGGGGCAGGGTCCGGGCAGGCCGGGGGCGGCAGCGGGGCGGGGGCTGAGAAGGCGGAGGGGGCCCACCCGCCTTCCAGCCCAGGGGGGCAGGACAGCAAAAGAGGCAGACAAAGAAAAAACAAAAAGCCCAAGCCAACGGCCAACGGCTAACTGCCAACTGCCAACTGCCAACTGCCAAGGGCCGCGCTCGGCCCGGTATTGTTCCCCGCTGCCGCCTTCCAGCCCAGGGGGGCGGGACAGCAAAAGAGGCAGAGAAGGAAAAACAGAAAAAGCCACAGGCCAACGGCCAACGGCTAACTGCCAACTGCAAACTGCCAACGGCCGCGCTCGGCCAGTATTGTTCCGCGCTGCCACCTTCCAGCCCAGGGTGGCGGGACAGCAAAAGAGGCAGAGCAAGAAAAACAAAAAAAGCGCACGGCCAACGGCCAACGGCTAACTGCCAACTGCAAACTGCAACGGCCGCGCTCGGCCAGTATTGTTCCGCGCTGCCACCTTCCAGCCCAGGGTGGCGGGACAGCAAAAGAGGCAGAGAAAGAAAAACAAAAAAGCCCATGGCCAACGGCCAACTGCCATCTGCCAATGGCCGCGCTCGGCCCGGTATTGTTCCCCGCTGCCGCCTTCCATCCCAGGGGGGCGGGACAGCAAAAGAGGCAGAGCAAGAAAAACAAAAAAGCCCACTGTCAACGGCCAACTGCCAAATGCCAACTGCCATCTGCTGACTGCCAAGGGCCGAGCTGGCCCGGTATTGTTCCCCGCTGCAGCCTTCCAGCCCAGGGGGGCGGGACAGCAAAAGAGGCAGAGAAAGAAAGACAAAAAAGCCGACGGCCAACTGCCGCACCCCCCGCACCCCGCATTGTCTACTGGCAGAGGTCTCCCATCCAGGTCCCGACCGGGCCTGACCCTGCTTAGCTTCCCAGATCAGACGAGATCTGGCACCTTCAGGACAGTGCGGCCTCAGACACTGGGGGGCGCTCCGGGAAGCCCCAAGAGGCCGAGCCGATAAGGGCCCCTCCCTGCCCAGGGCGGTCGCTCCCGCGGCCTCTGGCTTCCTAGACCCCACTGTACCGATACGAGCGGGGGGCGCGGGGGGAGGCCAGGGGGAGACTGGCTGGTCTGGCGCGCGGTCGGCCACACCTCCTCTCCCATGGCGGAAACACGGAAAGCGCCGACCCCACAGTCCCACACCCCAGCGAGCAGACCCACGGGCTGGCGCGCCCTGGGACGGACTTCCAGGGGCGGGGACGGGGCGCCAGAGGCGGAGAGTGCTCGGGAGGGGACCCTCACCGCCCCGCGGGAGGGCACGGTGGGGAGGGCCTTGGGGCGGGGCCGGGACGTGGAAGCGGGGACGCGGGCAGGTCCTTCGCTCGGAGGTCGCGAAGACGTGCGGACCCCCTGTCTTGGGAGGACCGCTCTGCCCCGATTCCCGTCGGGGCACGAGTGTGGCAGTGGCACACGCGGGGCCCCAGAACCGGCCGGCCCGTCGCTGGGCCGGCGGCCGGTGGGGCGTGCGGGTGCGGATGCGTGCACTCCCTGCCTGCCCCAGTTTCCTCTGCCGTGTCCTCCCCGCCCCGGGTACTCAGTTTTCCCTCCACGTCGGCACCTCGTTCCCCGGAGGCGCTATGTAGATCTTCTGTGACTTCGAATGTGAATCCTTTTGACAAATCGCATTCCTTATTGTGTATCTGGTAGGAAATAAGAAGGATTCAAACTATCGATGGAATGCGGACTTCAGATGGGAGCTATGTTGCTGAACTCGCTTTGGGTTTCTGCCGGTCTCCGTGCACACGGGCCAACAGTCTATTCTGAGAACCGTAGCATGTGACGCAAACGAAAGAGTTGATTTTCCTTTCCCACATACTCTTGGTTTTTGACCCTCGTTTGAGGAGATTTTCAGAGCGTCTCCTGTAGTATCGAAGAGAAGGATTTCCTATCAACACCCTCGTCTTGCTCGTGACTTTCCAAGGAATGTTTCTACTTCTTAATCCTTGAGAATATTTTCTAAAGATTCAGACTTCTGAAAGTGTCTCTAGCTGTCTTCTCATCTGGATTCTTCCTTTATGTTCCCGTGAACGAATAGCCAACCCGTTT
>NW_025423805.1:0-37589 GCF_020740605.2 Lemur catta | reverse complement strand
AGACGGGACGGGACGGGGAGGGGCTGGGCGAGGAGGGGGCGGTGTCTCGCTCTTGCTGAGGCTGGTCTCCAACTCCTGACCTTGAGCGATCTCCCGCCTCGGCCTCCCAGAGTGCTAGGATTACAGGCGGGAGCCACTGCGCCCGGCCGTTTTTTCTATTTTCTATTTTTTTTATTTTTTAATTATGTAAGACTGACGGTGAGCACTGCCTGCCTGTGTTACTCCCTAGAGCTGACGGGTGAAGTTCCCAGCCTGTATCCCGGGGGGCCGTATGTCTCTTTATTACAAAAGCATCACTTGACTTGACTCCCTGCCACGCCCCCGCCCCCACCCCCGACCCACAACCAGGGACAACGGTGTGTACGTCCTCATCGACACATTATTTATGGCATTGGGGGAGGGGGCAGCAAAGGAAATACTGGTCCTGTAGAAGAAACATTCCCTCGCTCCACCGGTGGATCCAGTATGATCTTTATGTCCCAGAACTTGGTTCTGCTCTCCCTTTTAGTAGTAGGACGATGACCACTGCACTGGCACCAGCACCGCCCACACCAGCAGCGCCCCCGCCCCCCTACCGCCACACCACCACCACCATCACCGCCACCATAATTTTCCTATACCTTGTTCGGTTGGGGGATTTTTTTTTTTGAGGCAGAGTCTCCCTCTGTTGCCCGGGCTAGACTGAGTTCCGTGGTGTCAGCCTAGCTCACCGCAACCTCAAACTCCTGGGCTTCAGTGATCTACTGCCTCAGCCTCCCCAGTAGCTGGGAATACAGGCATGCGCCAGCATGCCCAGCTAATTTTATATGTGTGTGTGTGTGTGTGTGTGTGTGTGTGTGTGTGTGTCGGTGTATATACATATATATGTGTGGCCGTGTATATACATATACCGGAACGTGGCCCGACTGCAGTGACACCAGCTCCGTTAAGTCGTTCTGTGGGTAGGGAAAGAATTTAACCGGATAGGCCCCATCGATCGCTTATCTGTTCTGAGAGTTTTGTGGCAGCCGTTTCCTGCCCCTTTCTTTCCTCTCTCTGTCTCTCTCCCCCGCCCCCACTCCCACCCCCAAATTTTTTCTAAGAAGACATTTAGGATGTCAGATTCTGGCCACGTGCCCCCGGGCACAGGGGACCAGCAAAGACAAAGGTCTTTGGTACCAAGTGTTCATTCCACGGTGACAGATATTGCCACGCTTCTACTGTCCGGGCCTTGAGATCGTCAGTGGGTCAACTGTGAAACTCCCTGTACTCGACTTCCCTCTCGGGTAGGTCCCCGTCCCAACCCGCCGGCTCCTAGCACACACCCAGTGTCACTCTCTCCTCTCGGGGGATAAAGTTCCAGATGATCCGATCCGCTCCAAGGAGGAAGGGGAGCTGGCCGGGCCGCCCACTGTGCGCCCCACCCCCACCCCTGCCCACCCCCGTCATAGGGTCCCTTCTTTTCAGGCTGACACTGGCACCGGTTGTCGGGTGTCACCTAGCGGCCACTCTGATCAGCCATCGTGATCGCGGAAATCCAGGTGACGTTGGGAGTTTAAGAGCTGACTCCCCGGGGCGGGGTGGGGGGTGGAGGGGGGGTGGAGGGCGGGGCGCGGTTCGGATCAGCGGCGGGGAGTAGAGCACGACCGGTCCCACTTCCTTCTTCCTGGGCCCGCAGCTCTGGGCCCCGCCCGAGGCAGCCCTCGCCTCTGGCGGCTCTCCGCTCACCCGCCCTGTTGTCTGCGGGAGGGGCCCCTCCTCCGCTCCCTGCCTCCTCTCGGGACCATAGGCCTGTGCCCCTAGGTTTTTTTTTTTTTTTTTTACCCTTGTGTTTGTCTGTGTTTTATCTTGTTTTGTAGGCTTACTGAATATCATCTCGGATAAAAATTTAAATCACAGAATGCCTCATATTATATAACAAGATGTAGCGTTTTATCCTATGCCGAGAACGATGCGTTTTTCTCTTCGGGTCCATTTCCTGTCCTGGAAGAAATACGAAGTTGCCCATGATCCTTCCCCGATCATCTTCCAGATTCCTCGACTCGGAAACACTGTGAAGACGACGTATTCGATCGTATATCTCTGCGTGTGCACGTGGGCGCCCATACCTATTTCTTTTCGGCACCGGGCTCATATCTTTTGGCACCTAGGGGGGAAAAAAGAAGTAACCAAAAAGGGACAGAAAGATGTTCTGTCCTTTTACGCTCTCCTCCCCCAACCCCCCCAACTTTTGGGAACTCGTAGTCTGGCCTATGTCCCCAAGCAAGTTAAATCTTTTGTTAAAACTCCCAAGTGGTCCCCTGCCCCCAGGTGGGTGGCCGGCAGAGTTCACAGAGTTCACAGGCTTTGTTTTTTGGCAGAGCCTGGACATTGAAATCATTAACCTCAATCATTGCTAAAGCTGAGAACCACACGCTCCCCCACCCATCCCCACCCACCCCCATCGCCCGCCTCCCGCGCCCTTTAAAAGCTCTCTATTTCTGCCCAGCCCTATGTTCGGGAACTTTGGGGGCTTGAGATGGGAAGGTCTACCTCATTTCCTCCTTTACCGGCCAAATAGACTCCCTCTTTTCTTCCTCCTCACACAGCTTGTCCTCGCTATTTGCCTCGTGGGCAATCGGCGGAGTTTTCGGTAACACCGAGACTTCTAAGTTGTGTCATCGGTCTTTTTCTCTTTTTACTTTCTTTCCTCTTTCCTTTTTCTGTCTTTTTTTTTTTTTTTTTTTTTTTTTTTGAGGCAGGATTCCTTTCACTCTGTCCTCTCCCAGCCAGGCCGCCTTAGCCTGATTGTAGCTCACGGCAAGCTTCAAATCCAGGGCTTAAGTGATCCTCTCTGCCTCAGCCTTCTGAGCCGCTGGGATTATAGGCAGATGCTGCCACACCAGGCATAATTTTTCTTTTTTTATATTTTGTTGGTAGAGACGAGGTCTCATCGTGTTACCCAGGCTGGTCTCCGGCTGCTGGGCTCAAGTCATGCTCCCGTCTCTGCCTCCCAAGTTGCTGGGGTCACAGGCATGAGCCACGGTGGCCAGCCAGGTTATTGAAAGGCGATCACTTTGCTATGCTGATACGAAACCCCAAATGTGCGAGTGTAAGGCACCAGACGGAGGGAGTCCCCGCACTACATTGTCACGGCCGTTGAGGGTGGCTCACGAAAAAGCTGGGATGGGGGTACACGGGAGTGATCAAGGGGATATATTCTAGTGGGATAGCGGAAATATAGAATGTCCTGAAAAACACGAAGTGTCAGAATGCCACAGCAGTCAGTAGCTCACAAACTTCCGTTCCATTGTGTCATGGCAGGCGGCTTACTTTTCTCCTCCTCCCTCGGGATGAGTAAAGCCTGACATAGAAAATGTCTACGTCTCATCCAAATCCGTCAAGACGATGGAAGGGGGAACTGGGAGAGGAATAAAGAAAAAACCAGGAAGAAGCAAATCCAGGGAGAAGGGGGACGAGGAGGAGCAGGAGGAAACTGCCTCCCCTGCCCCCGTGCTACCCAACGATACGTGAAGAATGGCCTCTTCCCTCACCTCCCACCCCGCAACTGTGCCTGGAGGTGTACCCTACGGCTACGGTCCTAAAAGAATGTATGACTACTTATAATAATGGAAGAAATGCGGTCTGATAGGTCTTTGTGCAGTGGGACACCTACCCGGCCAGGGCACTCACGGTGAATGGAGCTTGCAGGGCGGGCGGGAGGTTGCTCTGGGTGAGGCTGTGAGTTAGAGCGCCCCTCGTCCTGGGAAACGGGGTGCGGCCGGAAGGGCGGCCGCCCCCTCGCCCGTCACGCAACGCACGTTCGTGGGGAACCTGGTGCTAAAC
Organism: Lemur catta; assembly: GCF_020740605.2. Lineage (NCBI taxonomy): Eukaryota > Metazoa > Chordata > Mammalia > Primates > Lemuridae > Lemur > Lemur catta. The sequence goes on along the minus strand of NW_025423805.1, from coordinate 33,785 downwards.
CATTCGTAGACGACCTGCTTCTGGGTCGGGGTTTCGTACGTAGCAGAGCAGCTCCCTGGCTGCGATCTATTGAAAGTCAGCCCTCGACACAAGGGTTTGTCCCGGCGGGCGGGGTGCGCGCGCGCTGCGCGCGCGCGTCCGGCCGGCCGGCGGCGGCCCCCGCGGGGCGCGGGTCTCCCCGGGTCCGTCGGTCACCGCCTCCTCGGCCCCTCCCGTCGCTCCGGCCCTCCGCGCTGCCTCGGCCCCTCCCGCGCCAGGGCTACGGCGGGGGTGTGGGGGGGGGTGCGCGCGCGGGCACGCGGTGTGTCGGTCGGGGGCGCCGGGGAAGGTGGAGGGGGCGGCCCTCCCCTCCCCTCCCCTCCAGGCCGCGCCCGGAGTCACGCCTCGGGGTGGACCCCGACTCCCACCACGCGGCCTCTCCCCGCGCGACCCTTCGGGGCTCGTCCTCCGGGCTGGGATCGGGGTTCCCCGGAGGAGCGCGATGGTCGGTGGGTGGGGGAGACGGGGCGACCGAGGCGCCGGCGGGGGAGGGGCCGCGCCGGTCTGGCCGCCGCGGCCCTCTCCGTCGCCGCGGGGGTGGAAGCGGTGGCCCTCCGGTCGGGGGGACCGGCCGGTCGCCCCCGCCCTTCTTTCCCCGAGAGTCGGGGTCGACCAGGAGGCCGGCGGGCCCCCGTGAGGGTAGGACGGCGGGGACCCGCTGTCTCCGCGCTCGCGCCCCCGCCGGCGTCGCGCGCCGACGCCGCGGTACGCGGGGTCGACCAGATGTCCCCGTCACACTCAAGTCTCGGCGGGGACCGCGGCCGGGGCCGGGCTCCTCGACGCTATGCCAGCGGTCACCGCCAGAGGGCTCCGTCCTCGCGGACTTCTCCACTCTTTTCTTTTCGTCTCCCTCCTCCCGCCCCGTCCCCGCCTCCCTCTCCCCCCCCCCCCGCTAGCTCGCTCGCTCGCTCCTTCTTCCTTGCTTCGCTTCCAACCCCCCCCCCCGCCCCCCTGATTTCCTCCGCACGCGCGCAGTTATCAGGCTCACGAACTCTCCCGGGGACCTAGCGTGACTTTCATCGCAAACCGCCCCCCCCAATCATGGTTTCACGTCACGCGGGGGATGTGCCGACACAGCAGGAGGCACACCTCACACGTGCGTGTGAACACGCAATCACCACGTTTATGAACTGGAAAGGGATCTGTCGGGTGTGACTTTGCGATCACTTCCCCTCCCCCCACCCCCCGCTGAGAATGAGTTTCCCCGGCCTCCTGTGGCCGCCTGGTAATCGCCTGCAGACGCCGTGGCCCGGGTCCGCCACAGGTTGCCCTCGGCTTCCCTTCGCGCAGTGCCCTGGGGTCCACCAGATGTCTCTGGCCAATTGGGGCCGTAGTGTGCCGTTGACGGTGTGGTCACTAGGTGTCGCTCCGGGCTCAGTATTCTTCCTTCTCGCTGTGACTTTGGTCTCTTTTGTTCAAAACTTCTTTCTTCCTTCCCCTTTTTCCCTGTTTCCATTCTCCCTTTTTCATCTCTTTCTCTCTTTTTGTTGCTTTTTTCGCGGCACATGGGTGATGTGTGTGTGTGTGTGTGTGTATGTGTGTGTGTGTGGAGGAAACGCGGCGTGAGGGAGAAGACACATCTCACACGTGCACGGGAACACCCGATCGTCACGCTTCTGAGTACCGACCGATGGATCTGGTACCGAATTTTAATAGTTTTCTTCTATCTCTCTCTCTCTCCCTCCCTCTCTCTCTCTCTCCCCCCTCCCTCCCTCCCTCCCTCTCTCTCCCTCTCTCTCTCCCCCGTGTCTCTCTCCCCCCCCTCCCCCTCGCCCTCTTCTTCTGCCTCTCCCTCTCTCTCTCTCTCTCCCTCTCCTCTCCTCCTCCTTCTCTTCCCTCCCTCCTTCCCTCTCTCTCTCTCTCTCTCTCTCCCCCCCATCCCTCTCCTCCTCCTACTCTTCCCTCCCTCTCTTTTTCTCTCTGTCACTCTCGCCCTCTCTCCCTCTCTCTCTCTCTCTCTCTCTTTCTTTTGTTTCTCTTTCCTCTTTTCTTTCTCACAGGGTCTCTTTGTGTTGCCCTCGCTAGTGTGGCGTGGCGTCAGTCTAGCTCACAGCAACCTCAAACTCCTCGACTTAAGCGATCCTTCTGCCTCAGCCTCCCGAATACCTGGGAATACCAGCACGTGCCACTGTGCCCGGCTAAGTTTGTTTCTATCTATTTTTAATTTTCCAGATAATTTATTTCTCTCTCTTTGTAGGGACGGGACGGGACGGGGAGGGGCTGGGCGAGGAGGGGGCGGTGTCTCGCTCTTGCTGAGGCTGGTCTCCAACTCCTGACCTTGAGCGATCCTCCCGCCTCGGCCTCCCAGAGTGCTAGGATTACAGGCGGGAGCCACTGCGCCCGGCCGTTTTTTCTATTTTCTATTTTTTTTATTTTTAATTATGTAAGACTGACGGTGAGCACTGCCTGCCTGTGTTACTCCCTAGAGCTGACGGGTGAAGTTCCCAGCCTGTATCCGGGGGGCCGTATGTCTCTTTATTACAAAAGCATCACTTGACTTGACTCCCTGCCACGCCCCCGCCCCCACCCCCGACCCACAACCAGGGACAACGGTGTGTACGTCCTCATCGACACATTATTTATGGCATTGGGGGAGGGGGCAGCAAAGGAAATACTGGTCCTGTAGAAGAAACATTCCCTCGCTCCACCGGTGGATCCAGTATGATCTTTATGTCCCAGAACTTGGTTCTGCTCTCCCTTTTAGTAGTAGGACGATGACCACTGCACTGGCACCAGCACCGCCCACACCAGCAGCGCCCCCGCCCCCCTACCGCCACACCACCACCACCATCACCGCCACCATAATTTTCCTATACCTTGTTCGGTTGGGGGATTTTTTTTTTGAGGCAGAGTCTCCCTCTGTTGCCCGGGCTAGACTGAGTTCCGTGGTGTCAGCCTAGCTCACCGCAACCTCAAACTCCTGGGCTTCAGTGATCCTACTGCCTCAGCCTCCCCAGTAGCTGGGAATACAGGCATGCGCCAGCATGCCCAGCTAATTTTATATGTGTGTGTGTGTGTGTGTGTGTGTGTGTGTGTGTGTGTGTCGGTGTATATACATATATATGTGTGGCCGTGTATATACATATACCGGAACGTGGCCCGACTGCAGTGACACCAGCTCCGTTAAGTCGTTCTGTGGGTAGGGAAAGAATTTAACCGGATAGGCCCCATCGATCGCTTATCTGTTCTGAGAGTTTTGTGGCAGCCGTTTCCTGCCCCTTTCTTTCCTCTCTCTGTCTCTCTCCCCCGCCCCCACTCCCACCCCCAAATTTTTTCTAAGAAGACATTTAGGATGTCAGATTCTGGCCACGTGCCCCCCGGGCACAGGGGACCAGCAAAGACAAAGGTCTTTGGTACCAAGTGTTCATTCCACGGTGACAGATATTGCCACGCTTCTACTGTCCGGGCCTTGAGATCGTCAGTGGGTCAACTGTGAAACTCCCTGTACTCGACTTCCCTCTCGGGTAGGTCCCCGTCCCAACCCGCCGGCTCCTAGCACACACCCAGTGTCACTCTCTCCTCTCGGGGGATAAAGTTCCAGATGATCCGATCCGCTCCAAGGAGGAAGGGGAGCTGGCCGGGCCGCCCACTGTGCGCCCCACCCCCCACCCCTGCCCACCCCCGTCATAGGGTCCCTTCTTTTCAGGCTGACACTGGCACCGGTTGTCGGGTGTCACCTAGCGGCCACTCTGATCAGCCATCGTGATCGCGGAAATCCAGGTGACGTTGGGAGTTTAAGAGCTGACTCCCCGGGGCGGGGTGGGGGGTGGAGGGGGGGTGGAGGGCGGGGCGCGGTTCGGATCAGCGGCGGGGAGTAGAGCACGACCGGTCCCACTTCCTTCTTCCTGGGCCCGCAGCTCTGGGCCCCGCCCGAGGCAGCCCTCGCCTCTGGCGGCTCTCCGCTCACCCGCCCTGTTGTCTGCGGGAGGGGCCCCTCCTCCCGCTCCCTGCCTCCTCCCGGGACCATAGGCCTGTGCCCCTAGGTTTTTTTTTTTTTTTTTACCCTTGTGTTTGTCTGTGTTTTATCTTGTTTTGTAGGCTTACTGAATATCATCTCGGATAAAAATTTAAATCACAGAATGCCTCATATTATATAACAAGATGTAGCGTTTTATCCTATGCCGAGAACGATGCGTTTTTCTCTTCGGGTCCATTTTCCTGTCCTGGAAGAAATACGAAGTTGCCCATGATCCTTCCCCGATCATCTTCCAGATTCCTCGACTCGGAAACACTGTGAAGACGACGTATTCGATCGTATATCTCTGCGTGTGCACGTGGGCGCCCATACCTATTTCTTTTCGGCACCGGGCTCATATCTTTTGGCACCTAGGGGGGAAAAAAGAAGTAACCAAAAAGGGACAGAAAGATGTTCTGTCCTTTTACGCTCTCCTCCCCCAACCCCCCCCAACTTTTGGGAACTCGTAGTCTGGCCTATGTCCCCAAGCAAGTTAAATCTTTTGTTAAAACTCCCAAGTGGTCCCCTGCCCCCAGGTGGGTGGCCGGCAGAGTTCACAGAGTTCACAGGCTTTGTTTTTGGCAGAGCCTGGACCATTGAAATCATTAACCTCAATCATTGCTAAAGCTGAGAACCACACGCTCCCCCCACCCATCCCCACCCACCCCCATCGCCCGCCTCCCGCGCCCTTTAAAAGCTCTCTATTTCTGCCCAGCCCTATGTTCGGGAACTTTGGGGGCTTGAGATGGGAAGGTCTACCTCATTTCCTCCTTTACCGGCCAAATAGACTCCCTCTTTTCTTCCTCCTCACACAGCTTGTCCTCGCTATTTGCCTCGTGGGCAATCGGCGGAGTTTTCGGTAACACCGAGACTTCTAAGTTGTGTCATCGGTCTTTTTTCTCTTTTTACTTTCTTTCCTCTTTCCTTTTTCTGTCTTTTTTTTTTTTTTTTTGAGACAGGATTCCTTTCACTCTGTCCTCTCCCAGCCAGGCCGCCTTAGCCTGATTGTAGCTCACGGCAAGCTTCAAATCCAGGGCTTAAGTGATCCTCTCTGCCTCAGCCTTCTGAGCCGCTGGGATTATAGGCAGATGCTGCCACACCAGGCATAATTTTTCTTTTTTTATATTTTGTTGGTAGAGACGAGGTCTCATCGTGTTACCCAGGCTGGTCTCCGGCTGCTGGGCTCAAGTCATGCTCCCGTCTCTGCCTCCCAAGTTGCTGGGGTCACAGGCATGAGCCACGGTGGCCAGCCAGGTTATTGAAAGGCGATCACTTTGCTATGCTGATACGAAACCCCAAATGTGCGAGTGTAAGGCACCAGACGGAGGGAGTCCCCGCACTACATTGTCACGGCCGTTGAGGGTGGCTCACGAAAAAGCTGGGATGGGGGTACACGGGAGTGATCAAGGGGATATATTCTAGTGGGATAGCGGAAATATAGAATGTCCTGAAAAACACGAAGTGTCAGAATGCCACAGCAGTCAGTAGCTCACAAACTTCCGTTCCATTGTGTCATGGCAGGCGGCTTACTTTTCTCCTCCTCCCTCGGGATGAGTAAAGCCTGACATAGAAAATGTCTACGTCTCATCCAAATCCGTCAAGACGATGGAAGGGGGAACTGGGAGAGGAATAAAGAAAAAACCAGGAAGAAGCAAATCCAGGGAGAAGGGGGACGAGGAGGAGCAGGAGGAAACTGCCTCCCCTGCCCCCGTGCTACCCAACGATACGTGAAGAATGGCCTCTTCCCTCACCTCCCACCCCGCAACTGTGCCTGGAGGTGTACCCTACGGCTACGGTCCTAAAAGAATGTATGACTACTTATAATAATGGAAGAAATGCGGTCTGATAGGTCTTTGTGCAGTGGGACACCTACCCGGCCAGGGCACTCACGGTGAATGGAGCTTGCAGGGCGGGCGGGAGGTTGCTCTGGGTGAGGCTGTGAGTTAGAGCGCCCCTCGTCCTGGGAAACGGGGTGCGGCCGGAAGGGCGGCCGCCCCCTCGCCCGTCACGCAACGCACGTTCGTGGGGAACCTGGTGCTAAACCATTCGTAGACGACCTGCTTCTGGGTCGGGGTTTCGTACGTAGCAGAGCAGCTCCCTGGCTGCGATCTATTGAAAGTCAGCCCTCGACACAAGGGTTTGTCCCGGCGGGCGGGTGCGCGCGCGCGCAGCGCGCGCGTCCGGCCGGCCGGCGGCGGCCCCGCGGGGCGCGGGTCTCCCCGGGTCCGTCGGTCACCGCCTCCTCGGCCCCTCCCGTCGCTCCGGCCCTCCGCGCTGCCTCGGCCCCTCCCGCGCCAGGGCTACGGCGGGGTGTGGGGGGGGGTGCGCGCGCGGGCACGCGGTGTGTCGGTCGGGGGCGCCGGGGAAGGTGGAGGGGGCGGCCCTCCCCTCCCCTCCCCTCCAGGCCGCGCCCGGAGTCACGCCTCGGGGTGGACCCCGACTCCCACCACGCGGCCTCCTCCCCGCGCGACCCTTCGGGGCTCGTCCTCCGGGCTGGGATCGGGGTTCCCCGGAGGAGCGCGATGGTCGGTGGGTGGGGGAGACGGGGCGACCGAGGCGCCGGCGGGGGAGGGGCCGCGCCGGTCTGGCCGCCGCGGCCCTCTCCGTCGCCGCGGGGGTGGAAGCGGTGGCCCTCCGGTCGGGGGACCGGCCGGTCGCCCCCGCCCTTCTTTCCCCCGAGAGTCGGGGTCGACCAGGAGGCCGGCGGGCCCCCGTGAGGGTAGGACGGCGGGGACCCGCTGTCTCCGCGCTCGCGCCCCCGCCGGCGTCGCGCGCCGACGCCGCGGTACGCGGGGTCGACCAGATGTCCCCGTCACACTCAAGTCTCGGCGGGACCGCGGCCGGGGCCGGGCTCCTCGACGCTATGCCAGCGGTCACCGCCAGAGGGCTCCGTCCTCGCGGACTTCTCCACTCTTTTCTTTTCGTCTCCCTCCTCCCGCCCCGTCCCCGCCTCCCTCTCCCCCCCCCCGCTAGCTCGCTCGCTCGCTCCTTCTTCCTTGCTTCGCTTCCAACCCCCCCCCCCGCCCCCTGATTTCCTCCGCACGCGCGCAGTTATCAGGCTCACGAACTCTCCCGGGGACCTAGCGTGACTTTCATCGCAAACCGCCCCCCCCAATCATGGTTTCACGTCACGCGGGGGATGTGCCGACACAGCAGGAGGCACACCTCACACGTGCGTGTGAACACGCAATCACCACGTTTATGAACTGGAAAGGGATCTGTCGGGTGTGACTTTGCGATCACTTCCCCTCCCCCCACCCCCCGCTGAGAATGAGTTTCCCCGGCCTCCTGTGGCCGCCTGGTAATCGCCTGCAGACGCCGTGGCCCGGGTCCGCCACAGGTTGCCCTCGGCTTCCCTTCGCGCAGTGCCCTGGGGTCCACCAGATGTCTCTGGCCAATTGGGGCCGTAGTGTGCCGTTGACGGTGTGGTCACTAGGTGTCGCTCCGGGCTCAGTATTCTTCCTTCTCGCTGTGACTTTGGTCTCTTTTGTTCAAAACTTCTTTCTTCCTTCCCCTTTTTCCCTGTTTCCATTCTCCCTTTTTCATCTCTTTCTCTCTTTTTGTTGCTTTTTTCGCGGCACATGGGTGATGTGTGTGTGTGTGTGTGTGTATGTGTGTGTGTGTGGAGGAAACGCGGCGTGAGGGAGAAGACACATCTCACACGTGCACGGGAACACCCGATCGTCACGCTTCTGAGTACCGACCGATGGATCTGGTACCGAATTTTTAATAGTTTTCTTCTATCTCTCTCTCTCTCCCTCCCTCTCTCTCTCTCTCCCCCCTCCCTCCCTCCCTCCCTCTCTCTCCCTCTCTCTCTCCCCCGTGTCTCTCTCCCCCCCTCCCCCTCGCCCTCTTCTTCTGCCTCTCCCTCTCTCTCTCTCTCTCCCTCTCCCTCTCCTCCTCCTTCTCTTCCCTCCCTCCTTCCCTCTCTCTCTCTCTCTCTCTCTCCCCCCCATCCCTCTCCTCCTCCTACTCTTCCCTCCCTCTCTTTTTCTCTCTGTCACTCTCGCCCTCTCTCCCTCTCTCTCTCTCTCTCTCTCTTTCTTTTGTTTCTCTTTCCTCTTTTCTTTCTCACAGGGTCTCTTTGTGTTGCCCTCGCTAGTGTGGCGTGGCGTCAGTCTAGCTCACAGCAACCTCAAACTCCTCGACTTAAGCGATCCTTCTGCCTCAGCCTCCCGAATACCTGGGAATACCAGCACGTGCCACTGTGCCCGGCTAAGTTTGTTTCTATCTATTTTTAATTTTCCAGATAATTTATTTCTCTCTCTTTGTAGGGACGGGACGGGACGGGGAGGGGCTGGGCGAGGAGGGGGCGGTGTCTCGCTCTTGCTGAGGCTGGTCTCCAACTCCTGACCTTGAGCGATCCTCCCGCCTCGGCCTCCCAGAGTGCTAGGATTACAGGCGGGAGCCACTGCGCCCGGCCGTTTTTTCTATTTTCTATTTTTTTTATTTTTTAATTATGTAAGACTGACGGTGAGCACTGCCTGCCTGTGTTACTCCCTAGAGCTGACGGGTGAAGTTCCCAGCCTGTATCCCGGGGGGCCGTATGTCTCTTTATTACAAAAGCATCACTTGACTTGACTCCCTGCCACGCCCCCGCCCCCACCCCCGACCCACAACCAGGGACAACGGTGTGTACGTCCTCATCGACACATTATTTATGGCATTGGGGGAGGGGGCAGCAAAGGAAATACTGGTCCTGTAGAAGAAACATTCCCTCGCTCCACCGGTGGATCCAGTATGATCTTTATGTCCCAGAACTTGGTTCTGCTCTCCCTTTTAGTAGTAGGACGATGACCACTGCACTGGCACCAGCACCGCCCACACCAGCAGCGCCCCCGCCCCCCTACCGCCACACCACCACCACCATCACCGCCACCATAATTTTCCTATACCTTGTTCGGTTGGGGGATTTTTTTTTTTGAGGCAGAGTCTCCCTCTGTTGCCCGGGCTAGACTGAGTTCCGTGGTGTCAGCCTAGCTCACCGCAACCTCAAACTCCTGGGCTTCAGTGATCCTACTGCCTCAGCCTCCCCAGTAGCTGGGAATACAGGCATGCGCCAGCATGCCCAGCTAATTTTATATGTGTGTGTGTGTGTGTGTGTGTGTGTGTGTGTGTGTCGGTGTATATACATATATATGTGTGGCCGTGTATATACATATACCGGAACGTGGCCCGACTGCAGTGACACCAGCTCCGTTAAGTCGTTCTGTGGGTAGGGAAAGAATTTAACCGGATAGGCCCCATCGATCGCTTATCTGTTCTGAGAGTTTTGTGGCAGCCGTTTCCTGCCCCTTTCTTTCCTCTCTCTGTCTCTCTCCCCCGCCCCCACTCCCACCCCCAAATTTTTTCTAAGAAGACATTTAGGATGTCAGATTCTGGCCACGTGCCCCCCGGGCACAGGGGACCAGCAAAGACAAAGGTCTTTGGTACCAAGTGTTCATTCCACGGTGACAGATATTGCCACGCTTCTACTGTCCGGGCCTTGAGATCGTCAGTGGGTCAACTGTGAAACTCCCTGTACTCGACTTCCCTCTCGGGTAGGTCCCCGTCCCAACCCGCCGGCTCCTAGCACACACCCAGTGTCACTCTCTCCTCTCGGGGGATAAAGTTCCAGATGATCCGATCCGCTCCAAGGAGGAAGGGGAGCTGGCCGGGCCGCCCACTGTGCGCCCCACCCCCACCCCTGCCCACCCCCGTCATAGGGTCCCTTCTTTTCAGGCTGACACTGGCACCGGTTGTCGGGTGTCACCTAGCGGCCACTCTGATCAGCCATCGTGATCGCGGAAATCCAGGTGACGTTGGGAGTTTAAGAGCTGACTCCCCGGGGCGGGGTGGGGGGTGGAGGGGGGGTGGAGGGCGGGGCGCGGTTCGGATCAGCGGCGGGGAGTAGAGCACGACCGGTCCCACTTCCTTCTTCCTGGGCCCGCAGCTCTGGGCCCCGCCCGAGGCAGCCCTCGCCTCTGGCGGCTCTCCGCTCACCCGCCCTGTTGTCTGCGGGAGGGGCCCCTCCTCCCGCTCCCTGCCTCCTCCCGGGACCATAGGCCTGTGCCCCTAGGTTTTTTTTTTTTTTTTTACCCTTGTGTTTGTCTGTGTTTTATCTTGTTTTGTAGGCTTACTGAATATCATCTCGGATAAAAATTTAAATCACAGAATGCCTCATATTATATAACAAGATGTAGCGTTTTATCCTATGCCGAGAACGATGCGTTTTTCTCTTCGGGTCCATTTTCCTGTCCTGGAAGAAATACGAAGTTGCCCATGATCCTTCCCCGATCATCTTCCAGATTCCTCGACTCGGAAACACTGTGAAGACGACGTATTCGATCGTATATCTCTGCGTGTGCACGTGGGCGCCCATACCTATTTCTTTTCGGCACCGGGCTCATATCTTTTGGCACCTAGGGGGGAAAAAAGAAGTAACCAAAAAGGGACAGAAAGATGTTCTGTCCTTTTACGCTCTCCTCCCCCAACCCCCCCAACTTTTGGGAACTCGTAGTCTGGCCTATGTCCCCAAGCAAGTTAAATCTTTTGTTAAAACTCCCAAGTGGTCCCCTGCCCCCAGGTGGGTGGCCGGCAGAGTTCACAGAGTTCACAGGCTTTGTTTTTGGCAGAGCCTGGACCATTGAAATCATTAACCTCAATCATTGCTAAAGCTGAGAACCACACGCTCCCCCCACCCATCCCCACCCACCCCCATCGCCCGCCTCCCGCGCCCTTTAAAAGCTCTCTATTTCTGCCCAGCCCTATGTTCGGGAACTTTGGGGGCTTGAGATGGGAAGGTCTACCTCATTTCCTCCTTTACCGGCCAAATAGACTCCCTCTTTTCTTCCTCCTCACACAGCTTGTCCTCGCTATTTGCCTCGTGGGCAATCGGCGGAGTTTTCGGTAACACCGAGACTTCTAAGTTGTGTCATCGGTCTTTTTTCTCTTTTTACTTTCTTTCCTCTTTCCTTTTTCTGTCTTTTTTTTTTTTTTTTTGAGACAGGATTCCTTTCACTCTGTCCTCTCCCAGCCAGGCCGCCTTAGCCTGATTGTAGCTCACGGCAAGCTTCAAATCCAGGGCTTAAGTGATCCTCTCTGCCTCAGCCTTCTGAGCCGCTGGGATTATAGGCAGATGCTGCCACACCAGGCATAATTTTTCTTTTTTTATATTTTGTTGGTAGAGACGAGGTCTCATCGTGTTACCCAGGCTGGTCTCCGGCTGCTGGGCTCAAGTCATGCTCCCGTCTCTGCCTCCCAAGTTGCTGGGGTCACAGGCATGAGCCACGGTGGCCAGCCAGGTTATTGAAAGGCGATCACTTTGCTATGCTGATACGAAACCCCAAATGTGCGAGTGTAAGGCACCAGACGGAGGGAGTCCCCGCACTACATTGTCACGGCCGTTGAGGGTGGCTCACGAAAAAGCTGGGATGGGGGTACACGGGAGTGATCAAGGGGATATATTCTAGTGGGATAGCGGAAATATAGAATGTCCTGAAAAACACGAAGTGTCAGAATGCCACAGCAGTCAGTAGCTCACAAACTTCCGTTCCATTGTGTCATGGCAGGCGGCTTACTTTTCTCCTCCTCCCTCGGGATGAGTAAAGCCTGACATAGAAAATGTCTACGTCTCATCCAAATCCGTCAAGACGATGGAAGGGGGAACTGGGAGAGGAATAAAGAAAAAACCAGGAAGAAGCAAATCCAGGGAGAAGGGGGACGAGGAGGAGCAGGAGGAAACTGCCTCCCCTGCCCCCGTGCTACCCAACGATACGTGAAGAATGGCCTCTTCCCTCACCTCCCACCCCACAACTGTGCCTGGAGGTGTACCCTACGGCTACGGTCCTAAAAGAATGTATGACTACTTATAATAATGGAAGAAATGCGGTCTGATAGGTCTTTGTGCAGTGGGACACCTACCCGGCCAGGGCACTCACGGTGAATGGAGCTTGCAGGGCGGGCGGGAGGTTGCTCTGGGTGAGGCTGTGAGTTAGAGCGCCCCTCGTCCTGGGAAACGGGGTGCGGCCGGAAGGGCGGCCGCCCCCTCGCCCGTCACGCAACGCACGTTCGTGGGGAACCTGGTGCTAAACCATTCGTAGACGACCTGCTTCTGGGTCGGGGTTTCGTACGTAGCAGAGCAGCTCCCTGGCTGCGATCTATTGAAAGTCAGCCCTCGACACAAGGGTTTGTCCCGGCGGGCGGGTGCGCGCGCGCGCGCGCGCGCGTCCGGCCGGCCGGCGGCGGCCCCGCGGGGCGCGGGTCTCCCCGGGTCCGTCGGTCACCGCCTCCTCGGCCCCTCCCGTCGCTCCGGCCCTCCGCGCTGCCTCGGCCCCTCCCGCGCCAGGGCTACGGCGGGGTGTGGGGGGGGGGTGCGCGCGCGGGCACGCGGTGTGTCGGTCGGGGGCGCCGGGGAAGGTGGAGGGGGCGGCCCTCCCCTCCCCTCCCCTCCAGGCCGCGCCCGGAGTCACGCCTCGGGGTGGACCCCGACTCCCACCACGCGGCCTCCTCCCCGCGCGACCCTTCGGGGCTCGTCCTCCGGGCTGGGATCGGGGTTCCCCGGAGGAGCGCGATGGTCGGTGGGTGGGGGAGACGGGGCGACCGAGGCGCCGGCGGGGGAGGGGCCGCGCCGGTCTGGCCGCCGCGGCCCTCTCCGTCGCCGCGGGGGTGGAAGCGGTGGCCCTCCGGTCGGGGGACCGGCCGGTCGCCCCCGCCCTTCTTTCCCCCGAGAGTCGGGGTCGACCAGGAGGCCGGCGGGCCCCCGTGAGGGTAGGACGGCGGGGACCCGCTGTCTCCGCGCTCGCGCCCCCCGCCGGCGTCGCGCGCCGACGCCGCGGTACGCGGGGTCGACCAGATGTCCCCGTCACACTCAAGTCTCGGCGGGACCGCGGCCGGGGCCGGGCTCCTCGACGCTATGCCAGCGGTCACCGCCAGAGGGCTCCGTCCTCGCGGACTTCTCCACTCTTTTCTTTTCGTCTCCCTCCTCCCGCCCCGTCCCCGCCCCCCCCTCCCCCCCCCCCCCGCTAGCTCGCTCGCTCGCTCCTTCTTCCTTGCTTCGCTTCCAATCCCCCCCCCGCCCCCTGTTTTCCTCCGCACGCGCGCAGTTATCAGGCTCAGGAACTCTCCCGGGGACCTAGCGTGACTTTCATCGCAAACCGCCCCCCCCAATCATGGTTTCACGTCACGCGGGGGATGTGCCGACACAGCAGGAGGCACACCTCACACGTGCGTGTGAACACGCAATCACCACGTTTATGAACTGGAAAGGGATCTGTCGGGTGTGACTTTGCGATCACTTCCCCTCTCCCCACCCCCCGCTGAGAATGAGTTTCCCCGGCCTCCTGTGGCCGCCTGGTAATCGCCTGCAGACGCCGTGGCCCGGGTCCGCCACAGGTTGCCCTCGGCTTCCCTTCGCGCAGTGCCCTGGGGTCCACCAGATGTCTCTGGCCAATTGGGGCCATAGTGTGCCGTTGACGGTGTGGTCACTAGGTGTCGCTCCGGGCTCAGTATTCTTCCTTCTCGCTGTGACTTTGGTCTCTTTTGTTCAAAACTTCTTTCTTCCTTCCTCTTTTTCCCTGTTTCCATTCTCCCTTTTTCATCTCTTTCTCTCTTTTTGTTGCTTTTTTCGCGGCACATGGGTGATGTGTGTGTGTGTGTGTGTATGTGTGTGTGTGTGGAGGAAACGCGGCGTGAGGGAGAAGACACATCTCACACGTGCACGGGAACACCCGATCGTCACGCTTCTGAGTACCGACCGATTGGATCTGGTACCGAATTTTTAATAGTTTTCTTCTATCTCTCTCTCTCTCCCTCCCTCTCTCTCTCTCTCCCCCCTCCCTCCCTCCCTCCCTCTCTATCCCTCCCTCTCTCTCCCTCTCTCTCTCCCCCGTGTCTCTCTCCCCCCCTCCCCCTCGCCCTCTTCTTCTGCCTCTCCCTCTCTCTCTCTCTCTCTCCCTCTCCCTCTCCTCCTCCTTCTCTTCCCTCCCTCCTTCCCTCTCTCTCTCTCTCTCTCTCTCTCTCTCCCCCTATCCCTCACCTCCTCCTACTCTTCCCTCCCTCCCTTTTTCTCTCTGTCACTCTCGCCCTCTCTCCCTCTGTCTCTCTCTCTCTCTTTCTTTTGTTTCTCTTTCCTCTTTTCTTTCTCACAGGGTCTCTTTGTGTTGCCCTCGCTAGAGTGGCGTGGCGTCAGTCTAGCTCACAGCAACCTCAAACTCCTCGACTTAAGCGATCCTTCTGCCTCAGCCTCCCGAATACCTGGGAATACCAGCACGTGCCACTGTGCCCGGCTAAGTTTGTTTCTATCTATTTTTAATTTTCCAGATAATTTATTTCTCTCTCTTTGTAGGGACGGGACGGGACGGGGAGGGGCTGGGCGAGGAGGGGGCGGTGTCTCGCTCTTGCTGAGGCTGGTCTCCAACTCCTGACCTTGAGCGATCCTCCCGCCTCGGCCTCCCAGAGTGCTAGGATTACAGGCGGGAGCCACAGCGCCCGGCCGTTTTTTCTATTTTCTATTTTTTTTATTTTTTAATTATGTAAGACTGACGGTGAGCACTGCCTGCCTGTGTTACTCCCTAGAGCTGACGGGTGAAGTTCCCAGCCTGTATCCCGGGGGGCCGTATGTCTCTTTATTACAAAAGCATCACTTGACTTGACTCCCTGCCACGCCCCCGCCCCCACCCCCGACCCACAACCAGGGATAACGGTGTGTACGTCCTCATCGACACATTATTTATGGCATTGGGGGAGGGGGCAGCAAAGGAAATACTGGTCCTGTAGAAGAAACATTCCCTCGCTCCACCGGTGGATCCAGTATGATCTTTATGTCCCAGAACTTGGTTCTGCTCTCCCTTTTAGTAGTGGGACGATGACCACTGCACTGGCACCAGCACCGCCCACACCAGCAGCGCCCCCGCCCCCCTACCGCCACACCACCACCACCATCACCGCCACCATAATTTTCCTATACCTTGTTCGGTTGGGGGATTTTTTTTTTGAGGCAGAGTCTCCCTCTGTTGCCCGGGCTAGACTGAGTTCCGTGGTGTCAGCCTAGCTCACCGCAACCTCAAACTCCTGGGCTTCAGTGATCCTACTGCCTCAGCCTCCCCAGTAGCTGGGAATACAGGCATGCGCCAGCATGCCCAGCTAATTTTATATGTGTGTGTGTGTGTGTGTGTGTGTGTGTGTGTGTGTGTGTGTGTGTGTCGGTGTATATACATATATATGTGTGGCCGTGTATATACATATACCGGAACGTGGCCCGACTGCAGTGACACCAGCTACGTTAAGTCGTTCTGTGGGTAGGGAAAGAATTTAACCGGATAGGCCCCATCGATCGCTCATCTGTTCTGATAGTTTTGTGGCAGCCGTTTCCTGCCCCTTTCTTTCCTCTCTCTGTCTCTCTCCCCCGCCCCCACTCCCACCCCCAAATTTTTTCTAAGAAGACATTTAGGATGTCAGATTCTGGCCACGTGCCCCCCTGGGCACAGGGGACCAGCAAAGACAAAGGTCTTTGGTACCAAGTGTTCATTCCACGGTGACAGATATTGCCACGCTTCTACTGTCCGGGCCTTGAGATCGTCAGTGGGTCAACTGTGAAACTCCCTGTACTCGACTTCCCTCTCGGGTAGGTCCCCGTCCCAACCCGCCGGCTCCTAGCACACACCCAGTGTCACTCTCTCCTCTCGGGGGATAAAGTTCCAGATGATCCGATCCGCTCCAAGGAGGAAGGGGAGCTGGCCGGGCCGCCCACTGTGCGCCCCACCCCCACCCCTGCCCACCCCCGTCATAGGGTCCCTTCTTTTCAGGCTGACACTGGCACCGGTTGTCGGGTGTCACCTAGCGGCCACTCTGATCAGCCATCGTGATCGCGGAAAGCCAGGTGACGTTGGGAGTTTAAGAGCTGACTCCCCGGGGCGGGGTGGGGGGTGGAGGGGGGGTGGAGGGCGGGGCGTGGTTCGGATCAGCGGCGGGGAGTAGAGCACGACCGGTCCCACTCCCTTCTTCCTGGGCCCGCAGCTCTGGGCCCCGCCCGAGGCAGCCCTCGCCTCTGGCGGCTCTCCGCCCACCCGCCCTGTTGTCTGCGGGACGCGCCCCTCCTCCCGCTCCCTGCCTCCTCCCGGGACCATAGGCCTGTGCCCCTAGGTTTTTTTCTTTTTTTTTCACCCTTGTGTTTGTCTGTGTTTTATCTTGTTTTGTAGGCTTACTGAATATCATCTCGGATAAAAATTTAAATCACAGAATGCCTCATATTATATAACAAGATGTAGCGTTTTATCCTATGCCGAGAACGATGCGTTTTTCTCTTCGGGTCCATTTTCCTGTCCCGGAAGAAATACGAAGTTGCCCGTGATCCTTCCCCGATCATCTTCCAGATTCCTCGACTCGGAAACACTGTGAAGACGACGTATTCGATCGTATATCTCTGCGTGTGCACGTGGGCGCCCATACCTATTTCTTTTCGGCATCGGGCTCATATCTTTTGGCACCTAGGGGGGAAAAAAGAAGAAACCAAAAAAGGACAGAAAGATGTTCTGTCCTTTTACGCTCTCCTCCCCCAACCCCCCCAACTTTTGGGAACTCGTAGTCTGGCCTATGTCCCCAAGCAAGTTAAATCTTTTGTTAAAACTCCCAAGTGGTCCCCTGCCCCCAGGTGGGTGGCCTGCAGAGTTCACAGAGTTGACAGGCTTTGTTTTTGGCAGAGCCTGGACCATTGAAATCATTAACCTCAATCATTGCTAAAGCTGAGAACCACACGCTCCCCCCACCCATCCCCACCCACCCCCATCGCCCGCCTCCCGCGCCCTTTAAAAGCTCTCTATTTCTGCCCAGCCCTATGTTCGGGAACTTTGGGGGCTTGAGATGGGAAGGTCTACCTCATTTCCTCCTTTACCGGCCAAATAGACTCCCTCTTTTCTTCCTCCTCACACAGCTTGTCCTCGCTATTTGCCTCGTGGGCAATCGGCGGAGTTTTCGGTAACACCGAGACTTCTAAGTTGTGTCATCGGTCTTCTTTCTCTTTTTACTTTCTTTCCTCTTTCCTTTTTCTGTCTTTTTTTTTTTTTTTTTTTTTTTTGAGGCAGGATTCCTTTCACTCTGTCCTCTCCCAGCCAGGCCGCCTTAGCCTGATTGTAGCTCACGGCAAGCTTCAAATCCAGGGCTTAAGTGATCCTCTCTGCCTCAGCCTTCTGAGCCGCTGGGATTATAGGCAGATGCTGCCACACCAGGCATAATTTTTCTTTTTTTATATTTTGTTGGTAGAGACGAGGTCTCATCGTGTTACCCAGGCTGGTCTCCGGCTGCTGGGCTCAAGTCATGCTCCCGTCTCTGCCTCCCAAGTTGCTGGGGTCACAGGCATGAGCCACGGTGGCCAGCCAGGTTATTGAAAGGCGATCACTTTGCTATGCTGATACGAAACCCCAAATGTGCGAGTGTAAGGCACCAGACGGAGGGAGTCCCCGCACTACATTGTCACGGCCGTTGAGGGTGGCTCACGAAAAAGCTGGGATGGGGGTACACGGGAGTGATCAAGGGGATATATTCTAGTGGGATAGCGGAAATATAGAATGTCCTGAAAAACACGAAGTGTCAGAATGCCACAGCAGTCAGTAGCTCACAAACTTCCGTTCCATTGTGTCATGGCAGGCGGCTTACTTTTCTCCTCCTCCCTCGGGATGAGTAAAGCCTGACATAGAAAATGTCTACGTCTCATCCAAATCCGTCAAGACGATGGAAGGGGGAACTGGGAGAGGAATAAAGAAAAAACCAGGAAGAAGCAAATCCAGGGAGAAGGGGGACGAGGAGGAGCAGGAGGAAACTGCCTCCCCTGCCCCCGTGCTACCCAACGATACGTGAAGAATGGCCTCTTCCCTCACCTCCCACCCCGCAACTGTGCCTGGAGGTGTACCCTACGGCTACGGTCCTAAAAGAATGTATGACTACTTATAATAATGGAAGAAATGCGGTCTGATAGGTCTTTGTGCAGTGGGACACCTACCCGGCCAGGGCACTCACGGTGAATGGAGCTTGCAGGGCGGGCGGGAGGTTGCTCTGGGTGAGGCTGTGAGTTAGAGCGCCCCTCGTCCTGGGAAACGGGGTGCGGCCGGAAGGGCGGCCGCCCCCTCGCCCGTCACGCAACGCACGTTCGTGGGGAACCTGGTGCTAAACCATTCGTAGACGACCTGCTTCTGGGTCGGGGTTTCGTACGTAGCAGAGCAGCTCCCTGGCTGCGATCTATTGAAAGTCAGCCCTCGACACAAGGGTTTGTCCCGGCGGGCGGGTGCGCGCGCGCGCGCGCGCGCGCGTCCGGCCGGCCGGCGGCGGCCCCGCGGGGCGCGGGTCTCCCCGGGTCCGTCGGTCACCGCCTCCTCGGCCCCTCCCGTCGCTCCGGCCCTCCGCGCTGCCTCGGCCCCTCCCGCGCCAGGGCTACGGCGGGGTGTGGGGGGGGGTGCGCGCGCGGGCACGCGGTGTGTCGGTCGGGGGCGCCGGGGAAGGTGGAGGGGGCGGCCCTCCCCTCCCCTCCCCTCCAGGCCGCGCCCGGAGTCACGCCTCGGGGTGGACCCCGACTCCCACCACGCGGCCTCCTCCCCGCGCGACCCTTCGGGGCTCGTCCTCCGGGCTGGGATCGGGGTTCCCCGGAGGAGCGCGATGGTCGGTGGGTGGGGGAGACGGGGCGACCGAGGCGCCGGCGGGGGAGGGGCCGCGCCGGTCTGGCCGCCGCGGCCCTCTCCGTCGCCGCGGGGGTGGAAGCGGTGGCCCTCCGGTCGGGGGACCGGCCGGTCGCCCCCGCCCTTCTTTCCCCCGAGAGTCGGGGTCGACCAGGAGGCCGGCGGGCCCCCGTGAGGGTAGGACGGCGGGGACCCGCTGTCTCCGCGCTCGCGCCCCCGCCGGCGTCGCGCGCCGACGCCGCGGTACGCGGGGTCGACCAGATGTCCCCGTCACACTCAAGTCTCGGCGGGACCGCGGCCGGGGCCGGGCTCCTCGACGCTATGCCAGCGGTCACCGCCAGAGGGCTCCGTCCTCGCGGACTTCTCCACTCTTTTCTTTTCGTCTCCCTCCTCCCGCCCCGTCCCCGCCTCCCTCTCCCCCCCCCCCCGCTAGCTCGCTCGCTCGCTCCTTCTTCCTTGCTTCGCTTCCAACCCCCCCCCCCCGCCCCCTGATTTCCTCCGCACGCGCGCAGTTATCAGGCTCACGAACTCTCCCGGGGACCTAGCGTGACTTTCATCGCAAACCGCCCCCCCCAATCATGGTTTCACGTCACGCGGGGGATGTGCCGACACAGCAGGAGGCACACCTCACACGTGCGTGTGAACACGCAATCACCACGTTTATGAACTGGAAAGGGATCTGTCGGGTGTGACTTTGCGATCACTTCCCCTCCCCCCACCCCCCGCTGAGAATGAGTTTCCCCGGCCTCCTGTGGCCGCCTGGTAATCGCCTGCAGACGCCGTGGCCCGGGTCCGCCACAGGTTGCCCTCGGCTTCCCTTCGCGCAGTGCCCTGGGGTCCACCAGATGTCTCTGGCCAATTGGGGCCGTAGTGTGCCGTTGACGGTGTGGTCACTAGGTGTCGCTCCGGGCTCAGTATTCTTCCTTCTCGCTGTGACTTTGGTCTCTTTTGTTCAAAACTTCTTTCTTCCTTCCCCTTTTTCCCTGTTTCCATTCTCCCTTTTTCATCTCTTTCTCTCTTTTTGTTGCTTTTTTCGCGGCACATGGGTGATGTGTGTGTGTGTGTGTGTGTATGTGTGTGTGTGTGGAGGAAACGCGGCGTGAGGGAGAAGACACATCTCACACGTGCACGGGAACACCCGATCGTCACGCTTCTGAGTACCGACCGATGGATCTGGTACCGAATTTTTAATAGTTTTCTTCTATCTCTCTCTCTCTCCCTCCCTCTCTCTCTCTCTCCCCCCTCCCTCCCTCCCTCCCTCTCTCTCCCTCTCTCTCTCCCCCGTGTCTCTCTCCCCCCCTCCCCCTCGCCCTCTTCTTCTGCCTCTCCCTCTCTCTCTCTCTCTCCCTCTCCCTCTCCTCCTCCTTCTCTTCCCTCCCTCCTTCCCTCTCTCTCTCTCTCTCTCTCTCCCCCCCATCCCTCTCCTCCTCCTACTCTTCCCTCCCTCTCTTTTTCTCTCTGTCACTCTCGCCCTCTCTCCCTCTCTCTCTCTCTCTCTCTTTCTTTTGTTTCTCTTTCCTCTTTTCTTTCTCACAGGGTCTCTTTGTGTTGCCCTCGCTAGTGTGGCGTGGCGTCAGTCTAGCTCACAGCAACCTCAAACTCCTCGACTTAAGCGATCCTTCTGCCTCAGCCTCCCGAATACCTGGGAATACCAGCACGTGCCACTGTGCCCGGCTAAGTTTGTTTCTATCTATTTTTAATTTTCCAGATAATTTATTTCTCTCTCTTTGTAGGGACGGGACGGGACGGGGAGGGGCTGGGCGAGGAGGGGGCGGTGTCTCGCTCTTGCTGAGGCTGGTCTCCAACTCCTGACCTTGAGCGATCCTCCCGCCTCGGCCTCCCAGAGTGCTAGGATTACAGGCGGGAGCCACTGCGCCCGGCCGTTTTTTCTATTTTCTATTTTTTTTATTTTTTAATTATGTAAGACTGACGGTGAGCACTGCCTGCCTGTGTTACTCCCTAGAGCTGACGGGTGAAGTTCCCAGCCTGTATCCCGGGGGGCCGTATGTCTCTTTATTACAAAAGCATCACTTGACTTGACTCCCTGCCACGCCCCCCGCCCCCACCCCCGACCCACAACCAGGGACAACGGTGTGTACGTCCTCATCGACACATTATTTATGGCATTGGGGGAGGGGGCAGCAAAGGAAATACTGGTCCTGTAGAAGAAACATTCCCTCGCTCCACCGGTGGATCCAGTATGATCTTTATGTCCCAGAACTTGGTTCTGCTCTCCCTTTTAGTAGTAGGACGATGACCACTGCACTGGCACCAGCACCGCCCACACCAGCAGCGCCCCCGCCCCCCTACCGCCACACCACCACCACCATCACCGCCACCATAATTTTCCTATACCTTGTTCGGTTGGGGGATTTTTTTTTTTGAGGCAGAGTCTCCCTCTGTTGCCCGGGCTAGACTGAGTTCCGTGGTGTCAGCCTAGCTCACCGCAACCTCAAACTCCTGGGCTTCAGTGATCCTACTGCCTCAGCCTCCCCAGTAGCTGGGAATACAGGCATGCGCCAGCATGCCCAGCTAATTTTATATGTGTGTGTGTGTGTGTGTGTGTGTGTGTGTGTGTGTGTCGGTGTATATACATATATATGTGTGGCCGTGTATATACATATACCGGAACGTGGCCCGACTGCAGTGACACCAGCTCCGTTAAGTCGTTCTGTGGGTAGGGAAAGAATTTAACCGGATAGGCCCCATCGATCGCTTATCTGTTCTGAGAGTTTTGTGGCAGCCGTTTCCTGCCCCTTTCTTTCCTCTCTCTGTCTCTCTCCCCCGCCCCCACTCCCACCCCCAAATTTTTTCTAAGAAGACATTTAGGATGTCAGATTCTGGCCACGTGCCCCCCGGGCACAGGGGACCAGCAAAGACAAAGGTCTTTGGTACCAAGTGTTCATTCCACGGTGACAGATATTGCCACGCTTCTACTGTCCGGGCCTTGAGATCGTCAGTGGGTCAACTGTGAAACTCCCTGTACTCGACTTCCCTCTCGGGTAGGTCCCCGTCCCAACCCGCCGGCTCCTAGCACACACCCAGTGTCACTCTCTCCTCTCGGGGGATAAAGTTCCAGATGATCCGATCCGCTCCAAGGAGGAAGGGGAGCTGGCCGGGCCGCCCACTGTGCGCCCCACCCCCACCCCTGCCCACCCCCGTCATAGGGTCCCTTCTTTTCAGGCTGACACTGGCACCGGTTGTCGGGTGTCACCTAGCGGCCACTCTGATCAGCCATCGTGATCGCGGAAATCCAGGTGACGTTGGGAGTTTAAGAGCTGACTCCCCGGGGCGGGGTGGGGGGTGGAGGGGGGGTGGAGGGCGGGGCGCGGTTCGGATCAGCGGCGGGGAGTAGAGCACGACCGGTCCCACTTCCTTCTTCCTGGGCCCGCAGCTCTGGGCCCCGCCCGAGGCAGCCCTCGCCTCTGGCGGCTCTCCGCTCACCCGCCCTGTTGTCTGCGGGAGGGGCCCCTCCTCCCGCTCCCTGCCTCCTCCCGGGACCATAGGCCTGTGCCCCTAGGTTTTTTTTTTTTTTTTTACCCTTGTGTTTGTCTGTGTTTTATCTTGTTTTGTAGGCTTACTGAATATCATCTCGGATAAAAATTTAAATCACAGAATGCCTCATATTATATAACAAGATGTAGCGTTTTATCCTATGCCGAGAACGATGCGTTTTTCTCTTCGGGTCCATTTTCCTGTCCTGGAAGAAATACGAAGTTGCCCATGATCCTTCCCCGATCATCTTCCAGATTCCTCGACTCGGAAACACTGTGAAGACGACGTATTCGATCGTATATCTCTGCGTGTGCACGTGGGCGCCCATACCTATTTCTTTTCGGCACCGGGCTCATATCTTTTGGCACCTAGGGGGGAAAAAAGAAGTAACCAAAAAGGGACAGAAAGATGTTCTGTCCTTTTACGCTCTCCTCCCCCAACCCCCCCAACTTTTGGGAACTCGTAGTCTGGCCTATGTCCCCAAGCAAGTTAAATCTTTTGTTAAAACTCCCAAGTGGTCCCCTGCCCCCAGGTGGGTGGCCGGCAGAGTTCACAGAGTTCACAGGCTTTGTTTTTGGCAGAGCCTGGACCATTGAAATCATTAACCTCAATCATTGCTAAAGCTGAGAACCACACGCTCCCCCCACCCATCCCCACCCACCCCCATCGCCCGCCTCCCGCGCCCTTTAAAAGCTCTCTATTTCTGCCCAGCCCTATGTTCGGGAACTTTGGGGGCTTGAGATGGGAAGGTCTACCTCATTTCCTCCTTTACCGGCCAAATAGACTCCCTCTTTTCTTCCTCCTCACACAGCTTGTCCTCGCTATTTGCCTCGTGGGCAATCGGCGGAGTTTTCGGTAACACCGAGACTTCTAAGTTGTGTCATCGGTCTTTTTTCTCTTTTTACTTTCTTTCCTCTTTCCTTTTTCTGTCTTTTTTTTTTTTTTTTTGAGACAGGATTCCTTTCACTCTGTCCTCTCCCAGCCAGGCCGCCTTAGCCTGATTGTAGCTCACGGCAAGCTTCAAATCCAGGGCTTAAGTGATCCTCTCTGCCTCAGCCTTCTGAGCCGCTGGGATTATAGGCAGATGCTGCCACACCAGGCATAATTTTTCTTTTTTTATATTTTGTTGGTAGAGACGAGGTCTCATCGTGTTACCCAGGCTGGTCTCCGGCTGCTGGGCTCAAGTCATGCTCCCGTCTCTGCCTCCCAAGTTGCTGGGGTCACAGGCATGAGCCACGGTGGCCAGCCAGGTTATTGAAAGGCGATCACTTTGCTATGCTGATACGAAACCCCAAATGTGCGAGTGTAAGGCACCAGACGGAGGGAGTCCCCGCACTACATTGTCACGGCCGTTGAGGGTGGCTCACGAAAAAGCTGGGATGGGGGTACACGGGAGTGATCAAGGGGATATATTCTAGTGGGATAGCGGAAATATAGAATGTCCTGAAAAACACGAAGTGTCAGAATGCCACAGCAGTCAGTAGCTCACAAACTTCCGTTCCATTGTGTCATGGCAGGCGGCTTACTTTTCTCCTCCTCCCTCGGGATGAGTAAAGCCTGACATAGAAAATGTCTACGTCTCATCCAAATCCGTCAAGACGATGGAAGGGGGAACTGGGAGAGGAATAAAGAAAAAACCAGGAAGAAGCAAATCCAGGGAGAAGGGGGACGAGGAGGAGCAGGAGGAAACTGCCTCCCCTGCCCCCGTGCTACCCAACGATACGTGAAGAATGGCCTCTTCCCTCACCTCCCACCCCGCAACTGTGCCTGGAGGTGTACCCTACGGCTACGGTCCTAAAAGAATGTATGACTACTTATAATAATGGAAGAAATGCGGTCTGATAGGTCTTTGTGCAGTGGGACACCTACCCGGCCAGGGCACTCACGGTGAATGGAGCTTGCAGGGCGGGCGGGAGGTTGCTCTGGGTGAGGCTGTGAGTTAGAGCGCCCCTCGTCCTGGGAAACGGGGTGCGGCCGGAAGGGCGGCCGCCCCCTCGCCCGTCACGCAACGCACGTTCGTGGGGAACCTGGTGCTAAACCATTCGTAGACGACCTGCTTCTGGGTCGGGGTTTCGTACGTAGCAGAGCAGCTCCCTGGCTGCGATCTATTGAAAGTCAGCCCTCGACACAAGGGTTTGTCCCGGCGGGCGGGTGCGCGCGCGCGCGCGCGCGCGTCCGGCCGGCCGGCGGCGGCCCCGCGGGGCGCGGGTCTCCCCGGGTCCGTCGGTCACCGCCTCCTCGGCCCCTCCCGTCGCTCCGGCCCTCCGCGCTGCCTCGGCCCCTCCCGCGCCAGGGCTACGGCGGGGTGTGGGGGGGGGTGCGCGCGCGGGCACGCGGTGTGTCGGTCGGGGGCGCCGGGGAAGGTGGAGGGGGCGGCCCTCCCCTCCCCTCCCCTCCAGGCCGCGCCCGGAGTCACGCCTCGGGGTGGACCCCGACTCCCACCACGCGGCCTCCTCCCCGCGCGACCCTTCGGGGCTCGTCCTCCGGGCTGGGATCGGGGTTCCCCGGAGGAGCGCGATGGTCGGTGGGTGGGGGAGACGGGGCGACCGAGGCGCCGGCGGGGGAGGGGCCGCGCCGGTCTGGCCGCCGCGGCCCTCTCCGTCGCCGCGGGGGTGGAAGCGGTGGCCCTCCGGTCGGGGGACCGGCCGGTCGCCCCCGCCCTTCTTTCCCCCGAGAGTCGGGGTCGACCAGGAGGCCGGCGGGCCCCCGTGAGGGTAGGACGGCGGGGACCCGCTGTCTCCGCGCTCGCGCCCCCGCCGGCGTCGCGCGCCGACGCCGCGGTACGCGGGGTCGACCAGATGTCCCCGTCACACTCAAGTCTCGGCGGGACCGCGGCCGGGGCCGGGCTCCTCGACGCTATGCCAGCGGTCACCGCCAGAGGGCTCCGTCCTCGCGGACTTCTCCACTCTTTTCTTTTCGTCTCCCTCCTCCCGCCCCGTCCCCGCCTCCCTCTCCCCCCCCCCGCTAGCTCGCTCCCTCGCTCCTTCTTCCTTGCTTCGCTTCCAACCCCCCCCCCGCCCCCTGATTTCCTCCGCACGCGCGCAGTTATCAGGCTCACGAACTCTCCCGGGGACCTGGCGTGACTTTCATCGCAAACCGCCCCCCCCAATCATGGTTTCACGTCACGCGGGGGATGTGCCGACACAGCAGGAGGCACACCTCACACGTGCGTGTGAACACGCAATCACCACGTTTATGAACTGGAAAGGGATCTGTCGGGTGTGACTTTGCGATCACTTCCCCTCCCCCCACCCCCCGCTGAGAATGAGTTTCCCCGGCCTCCTGTGGCCGCCTGGTAATCGCCTGCAGACGCCGTGGCCCGGGTCCGCCACAGGTTGCCCTCGGCTTCCCTTCGCGCAGTGCCCTGGGGTCCACCAGATGTCTCTGGCCAATTGGGGCCGTAGTGTGCCGTTGACGGTGTGGTCACTAGGTGTCGCTCCGGGCTCAGTATTCTTCCTTCTCGCTGTGACTTTGGTCTCTTTTGTTCAAAACTTCTTTCTTCCTTCCCCTTTTTCCCTGTTTCCATTCTCCCTTTTTCATCTCTTTCTCTCTTTTTGTTGCTTTTTTCGCGGCACATGGGTGATGTGTGTGTGTGTGTGTGTGTATGTGTGTGTGTGTGGAGGAAACGCGGCGTGAGGGAGAAGACACATCTCACACGTGCACGGGAACACCCGATCGTCACGCTTCTGAGTACCGACCGATGGATCTGGTACCGAATTTTTAATAGTTTTCTTCTATCTCTCTCTCTCTCCCTCCCTCTCTCTCTCTCTCCCCCCTCCCTCCCTCCCTCCCTCTCTCTCCCTCTCTCTCTCCTCCGTGTCTCTCTCCCCCCTCCCCCTCGCCCTCTTCTTCTGCCTCTCCCTCTCTCTCTCTCTCTCCCTCTCCCTCTCCTCCTCCTTCTCTTCCCTCCCTCCTTCCCTCTCTCTCTCTCTCTCTCTCTCCCCCCCATCCCTCTCCTCCTCCTACTCTTCCCTCCCTCTCTTTTTCTCTCTGTCACTCTCGCCCTCTCTCCCTCTCTCTCTCTCTCTCTCTCTTTCTTTTGTTTCTCTTTCCTCTTTTCTTTCTCACAGGGTCTCTTTGTGTTGCCCTCGCTAGTGTGGCGTGGCGTCAGTCTAGCTCACAGCAACCTCAAACTCCTCGACTTAAGCGATCCTTCTGCCTCAGCCTCCCGAATACCTGGGAATACCAGCACGTGCCACTGTGCCCGGCTAAGTTTGTTTCTATCTATTTTTAATTTTCCAGATAATTTATTTCTCTCTCTTTGTAGGGACGGGACGGGACGGGGAGGGGCTGGGCGAGGAGGGGGCGGTGTCTCGCTCTTGCTGAGGCTGGTCTCCAACTCCTGACCTTGAGCGATCCTCCCGCCTCGGCCTCCCAGAGTGCTAGGATTACAGGCGGGAGCCACTGCGCCCGGCCGTTTTTTCTATTTTCTATTTTTTTTATTTTTTAATTATGTAAGACTGACGGTGAGCACTGCCTGCCTGTGTTACTCCCTAGAGCTGACGGGTGAAGTTCCCAGCCTGTATCCCGGGGGGCCGTATGTCTCTTTATTACAAAAGCATCACTTGACTTGACTCCCTGCCACGCCCCCGCCCCCACCCCCGACCCACAACCAGGGACAACGGTGTGTACGTCCTCATCGACACATTATTTATGGCATTGGGGGAGGGGGCAGCAAAGGAAATACTGGTCCTGTAGAAGAAACATTCCCTCGCTCCACCGGTGGATCCAGTATGATCTTTATGTCCCAGAACTTGGTTCTGCTCTCCCTTTTAGTAGTAGGACGATGACCACTGCACTGGCACCAGCACCGCCCACACCAGCAGCGCCCCCGCCCCCCTACCGCCACACCACCACCACCATCACCGCCACCATAATTTTCCTATACCTTGTTCGGCTTGGGGGATTTTTTTTTTTGAGGCAGAGTCTCCCTCTGTTGCCCGGGCTAGACTGTGTTCCGTGGTGTCAGCCTAGCTCACCGCAACCTCAAACTCCTGGGCTTCAGTGATCCTACTGCCTCAGCCTCCCCAGTAGCTGGGAATACAGGCATGCGCCAGCATGCCCAGCTAATTTTATATGTGTGTGTGTGTGTGTGTGTGTGTGTGTGTGTGTGTGTGTCGGTGTATATACATATATATGTGTGGCCGTGTATATACATATACCGGAACGTGGCCCGACTGCAGTGACACCAGCTCCGTTAAGTCGTTCTGTGGGTAGGGAAAGAATTTAACCGGATAGGCCCCATCGATCGCTTATCTGTTCTGAGAGTTTTGTGGCAGCCGTTTCCTGCCCCTTTCTTTCCTCTCTCTGTCTCTCTCCCCCGCCCCCACTCCCACCCCCAAATTTTTTCTAAGAAGACATTTAGGATGTCAGATTCTGGCCACGTGCCCCCCGGGCACAGGGGACCAGCAAAGACAAAGGTCTTTGGTACCAAGTGTTCATTCCACGGTGACAGATATTGCCACGCTTCTACTGTCCGGGGCCTTGAGATCGTCAGTGGGTCAACTGTGAAACTCCCTGTACTCGACTTCCCTCTCGGGTAGGTCCCCGTCCCAACCCGCCGGCTCCTAGCACACACCCAGTGTCACTCTCTCCTCTCGGGGGATAAAGTTCCAGATGATCCGATCCGCTCCAAGGAGGAAGGGGAGCTGGCCGGGCCGCCCACTGTGCGCCCCACCCCCACCCCTGCCCACCACCGTCATAGGGTCCCTTCTTTTCAGGCTGACACTGGCACCGGTTGTCGGGTGTCACCTAGCGGCCACTCTGATCAGCCATCGTGATCGCGGAAAGCCAGGTGACGTTGGGAGTTTAAGAGCTGACTCCCCGGGGCGGGGTGGGGGGTGGAGGGGGGGTGGAGGGCGGGGCGTGGTTCGGATCAGCGGCGGGGAGTAGAGCACGACCGGTCCCACTCCCTTCTTCCTGGGCCCGCAGCTCTGGGCCCCGCCCGAGGCAGCCCTCGCCTCTGGCGGCTCTCCGCCCACCCGCCCTGTTGTCTGCGGGACGCGCCCCTCCTCCCGCTCCCTGCCTCCTCCCGGGACCATAGGCCTGTGCCCCTAGGTTTTTTTCTTTTTTTTTCACCCTTGTGTTTGTCTGTGTTTTATCTTGTTTTGTAGGCTTACTGAATATCATCTCGGATAAAAATTTAAATCACAGAATGCCTCATATTATATAACAAGATGTAGCGTTTTATCCTATGCCGAGAACGATGCGTTTTTCTCTTCGGGTCCATTTTCCTGTCCCGGAAGAAATACGAAGTTGCCCGTGATCCTTCCCCGATCATCTTCCAGATTCCTCGACTCGGAAACACTGTGAAGACGACGTATTCGATCGTATATCTCTGCGTGTGCACGTGGGCGCCCATACCTATTTCTTTTCGGCATCGGGCTCATATCTTTTGGCACCTAGGGGGGAAAAAAGAAGAAACCAAAAAAGGACAGAAAGATGTTCTGTCCTTTTACGCTCTCCTCCCCCAACCCCCCCAACTTTTGGGAACTCGTAGTCTGGCCTATGTCCCCAAGCAAGTTAAATCTTTTGTTAAAACTCCCAAGTGGTCCCCTGCCCCCAGGTGGGTGGCCGGCAGAGTTCACAGAGTTGACAGGCTTTGTTTTTGGCAGAGCCTGGACCATTGAAATCATTAACCTCAATCATTGCTAAAGCTGAGAACCACACGCTCCCCCCCACCCATCCCCACCCACCCCCATCGCCCGCCTCCCGCGCCCTTTAAAAGCTCTCTATTTCTGCCCAGCCCTATGTTCGGGAACTTTGGGGGCTTGAGATGGGAAGGTCTACCTCATTTCCTCCTTTACCGGCCAAATAGACTCCCTCTTTTCTTCCTCCTCACACAGCTTGTCCTCGCTATTTGCCTCGTGGGCAATCGGCGGAGTTTTCGGTAACACCGAGACTTCTAAGTTGTGTCATCGGTCTTCTTTCTCTTTTTACTTTCTTTCCTCTTTCCTTTTTCTGTCTTTTTTTTTTTTTTTTTTTTTTTTTGAGGCAGGATTCCTTTCACTCTGTCCTCTCCCAGCCAGGCCGCCTTAGCCTGATTGTAGCTCACGGCAAGCTTCAAATCCAGGGCTTAAGTGATCCTCTCTGCCTCAGCCTTCTGAGCCGCTGGGATTATAGGCAGATGCTGCCACACCAGGCATAATTTTTCTTTTTTTATATTTTGTTGGTAGAGACGAGGTCTCATCGTGTTACCCAGGCTGGTCTCCGGCTGCTGGGCTCAAGTCATGCTCCCGTCTCTGCCTCCCAAGTTGCTGGGGTCACAGGCATGAGCCACGGTGGCCAGCCAGGTTATTGAAAGGCGATCACTTTGCTATGCTGATACGAAACCCCAAATGTGCGAGTGTAAGGCACCAGACGGAGGGAGTCCCCGCACTACATTGTCACGGCCGTTGAGGGTGGCTCACGAAAAAGCTGGGATGGGGGTACACGGGAGTGATCAAGGGGATATATTCTAGTGGGATAGCGGAAATATAGAATGTCCTGAAAAACACGAAGTGTCAGAATGCCACAGCAGTCAGTAGCTCACAAACTTCCGTTCCATTGTGTCATGGCAGGCGGCTTACTTTTCTCCTCCTCCCTCGGGATGAGTAAAGCCTGACATAGAAAATGTCTACGTCTCATCCAAATCCGTCAAGACGATGGAAGGGGGAACTGGGAGAGGAATAAAGAAAAAACCAGGAAGAAGCAAATCCAGGGAGAAGGGGGACGAGGAGGAGCAGGAGGAAACTGCCTCCCCTGCCCCCGTGCTACCCAACGATACGTGAAGAATGGCCTCTTCCCTCACCTCCCACCCCGCAACTGTGCCTGGAGGTGTACCCTACGGCTACGGTCCTAAAAGAATGTATGACTACTTATAATAATGGAAGAAATGCGGTCTGATAGGTCTTTGTGCAGTGGGACACCTACCCGGCCAGGGCACTCACGGTGAATGGAGCTTGCAGGGCGGGCGGGAGGTTGCTCTGGGTGAGGCTGTGAGTTAGAGCGCCCCTCGTCTGGGAAACGGGGTGCGGCCGGAAGGGCGGCCCGCCCCCTCGCCCGTCACGCAACGCACGTTCGTGGGGAACCTGGTGCTAAACCATTCGTAGACGACCTGCTTCTGGGTCGGGGTTTCGTACGTAGCAGAGCAGCTCCCTGGCTGCGATCTATTGAAAGTCAGCCCTCGACACAAGGGTTTGTCCCGGCGGGCGGGTGCGCGCGCGCGCGCGCGCGCGTCCGGTCCGGCCGCGGCCGGCGGCCCCGCGGGGGCGCGGGTCTCCCCGGGTCCGTCGGTCACCGCCTCCTCGGCCCCCTCCCGTCGCTCCGCCCTCCGCGCTGCCTCGGCCCCTCCCGCGCCCAGGGCTACGGCGGGGTGTGGGGGGGGGTGCGCGCGCGGGCACGCGGTGTGTCGGTCGGGGGCGCCGGGGAAGGTGGAGGGGGGCGGCCCTCCCCTCCCCTCCCCTCCAGGCCGCGCCCGGAGTCACGCCTCGGGGTGGACCCCGACTCCCACCACGCGGCCTCCTCCCCGCGCGACCCTTCGGGGCTCGTCCTCCGGGCTGGGATCGGGGTTCCCCGGAGGAGCGCGATGGTCGGTGGGTGGGGGAGACGGGGCGACCGAGGCGCCGGCGGGGGAGGGGCCGCGCCGGTCTGGCCGCCGCGGCCCTCTCCGTCGCCGCGGGGGTGGAAGCGGTGGCCCTCCGGTCGGGGGACCGGCCGGTCGCCCCCCGCCCTTCTTTCCCCCGAGAGTCGGGGTCGACCAGGAGGCCGGCGGGCCCCCGTGAGGGTAGGACGGCGGGGACCCGCTGTCTCCGCGCTCGCGCCCCCGCCGGCGTCGCGCGCCGACGCCGCGGTACGCGGGGTCGACCAGATGTCCCCGTCACACTCAAGTCTCGGCGGGACCGCGGCCGGGGCCGGGCTCCTCGACGCTATGCCAGCGGTCACCGCCAGAGGGCTCCGTCCTCGCGGACTTCTCCACTCTTTTTCTTTTCGTCTCCCTCCTCCCGCCCCGTCCCCGCCCCCCCCTCCCCCCCCCCCCGCTAGCTCGCTCGCTCGCTCCTTCTTCCTTGCTTCGCTTCCAATCCCCCCCCGCCCCCTGTTTTCCTCCGCATCGCGCGCAGTTATCAGGCTCAGGAACTCTCCCGGGGACCTGGCGTGACTTTCATCGCAAACCGCCCCCCCCAATCATGGTTTCACGTCACGCGGGGGATGTGCCGACACAGCAGGAGGCACACCTCACACGTGCGTGTGAACACGCAATCACCACGTTTATGAAACTGAAAGGGATCTGTCGGGTGTGACTTTGCGATCACTTCCCCTCTCCCCACCCCCCGCTGAGAATGAGTTTCCCCGGCCTCCTGTGGCCGCCTGGTAATCGCCTGCAGACGCCGTGGCCCGGGTCCGCCACAGGTTGCCCTCGGCTTCCCTTCGCGCAGTGCCCTGGGGTCCACCAGATGTCTCTGGCCAATTGGGGCCATAGTGTGCCGTTGACGGTGTGGTCACTAGGTGTCGCTCCGGGCTCAGTATTCTTCCTTCTCGCTGTGACTTTGGTCTCTTTTGTTCAAAACTTCTTTCTTCCTTCCTCTTTTTCCCTGTTTCCATTCTCCCTTTTTCATCTCTTTCTCTCTTTTTGTTGCTTTTTTCGCGGCACATGGGTGATGTGTGTGTGTGTGTGTGTATGTGTGTGTGTGTGGAGGAAACGCGGCGTGAGGGAGAAGACACATCTCACACGTGCACGGGAACACCCGATCGTCACGCTTCTGAGTACCGACCGATGGATCTGGTACCGAATTTTTAATAGTTTTCTTCTATCTCTCTCTCTCTCCCTCCCTCTCTCTCTCTCTCCCCCCTCCCTCCCTCCCTCCCTCTCTATCCCTCCCTCTCTCTCCCTCTCTCTCTCCCCCGTGTCTCTCTCCCCCCCTCCCCCTCGCCCTCTTCTTCTGCCTCTCCCTCTCTCTCTCTCTCTCTCCCTCTCCCTCTCCTCCTCCTTCTCTTCCCTCCCTCCTTCCTCTCTCTCTCTCTCTCTCTCTCTCTCTCTCTCCCCCTATCCCTCACCTCCTCCTACTCTTCCCTCCCTCCCTTTTTCTCTCTGTCACTCTCGCCCTCTCTCCCTCTGTCTCTCTCTCTCTCTTTCTTTTGTTTCTCTTTCCTCTTTTCTTTCTCACAGGGTCTCTTTGTGTTGCCCTCGCTAGAGTGGCGTGGCGTCAGTCTAGCTCACAGCAACCTCAAACTCCTCGACTTAAGCGATCCTTCTGCCTCAGCCTCCCGAATACCTGGGAATACCAGCACGTGCCACTGTGCCCGGCTAAGTTTGTTTCTATCTATTTTTAATTTTCCAGATAATTTATTTCTCTCTCTTTGTAGGGACGGGACGGGACGGGGAGGGGCTGGGCGAGGAGGGGGCGGTGTCTCGCTCTTGCTGAGGCTGGTCTCCAACTCCTGACCTTGAGCGATCCTCCCGCCTCGGCCTCCCAGAGTGCTAGGATTACAGGCGGGAGCCACAGCGCCCGGCCGTTTTTTCTATTTTCTATTTTTTTTATTTTTTAATTATGTAAGACTGACGGTGAGCACTGCCTGCCTGTGTTACTCCCTAGAGCTGACGGGTGAAGTTCCCAGCCTGTATCCCGGGGGGCCGTATGTCTCTTTATTACAAAAGCATCACTTGACTTGACTCCTGCCCACGCCCCCGCCCCCACCCCCGACCCACAACCAGGGATAACGGTGTGTACGTCCTCATCGACACATTATTTATGGCATTGGGGAGGAGGGGCAGCAAAGGAAATACTGGTCCTGTAGAAGAAACATTCCCTCGCTCCACCGGTGGATCCAGTATGATCTTTATGTCCCAGAACTTGGTTCTGCTCTCCCTTTTAGTAGTGGGACGATGACCACTGCACTGGCACCAGCACCGCCCACACCAGCAGCGCCCCCGCCCCCCTACCGCCACACCACCACCACCATCACCGCCACCATAATTTTCCTATACCTTGTTCGGTTGGGGGATTTTTTTTTGAGGCAGAGTCTCCCTCTGTTGCCCGGGCTAGACTGAGTTCCGTGGTGTCAGCCTAGCTCACCGCAACCTCAAACTCCTGGGCTTCAGTGATCTACTGCCTCAGCCCTCCCCAGTAGCTGGGAATACAGGCATGCGCCAGCATGCCCAGCTAATTTTATATGTGTGTGTGTGTGTGTGTGTGTGTGTGTGTGTGTGTGTGTGTGTCGGTGTATATACATATATATGTGTGGCCGTGTATATACATATACCGGAACGTGGCCCGACTGCAGTGACACCAGCTACGTTAAGTCGTTCTGTGGGTAGGGAAAGAATTTAACCGGATAGGCCCCATCGATCGCTCATCTGTTCTGATAGTTTTGTGGCAGCCGTTTCCTGCCCCTTTCTTTCCTCTCTCTGTCTCTCTCCCCCGCCCCCACTCCCACCCCCAAATTTTTTCTAAGAAGACATTTAGGATGTCAGATTCTGGCCACGTGCCCCCCTGGGCACAGGGGACCAGCAAAGACAAAGGTCTTTGGTACCAAGTGTTCATTCCACGGTGACAGATATTGCCACGCTTCTACTGTCCGGGCCTTGAGATCGTCAGTGGGTCAACTGTGAAACTCCCTGTACTCGACTTCCCTCTCGGGTAGGTCCCCCGTCCCAACCCGCCGGCTCCTAGCACACA
>NW_025423804.1:0-37615 GCF_020740605.2 Lemur catta | reverse complement strand
ATCGGGGCCAGAACGGTCCTCCCCAGACGGGGGTGGGGTGGCGGGGTGGGGGGGGACACTGCAGATCTTCAGGACCTCCGGGTGACGGACCAGCGGCAGGCGCGGGCCCTGCCTCCTCCTCCCGGCCCCGCCCAAAGCCCCTCCCCACCGTGCCCTCGCGTGGGCCGGCGGAGGGCCCTCTCTCGCGCAACTCTCCGGCTCCGGCCCTCCGCTCCCACGCGTGGAAGCCTGTCCCTGCGCGCGTGCCCGTGGGTCTGCTCCTCGGGGTGTGGGACGGCGGTGCGTCGTGGTTTGGGTGGGGGTGGGAGGGCGCGCGCGCGAGACCCGTCAGGCTCCGCCTGGCCCCCCACCCCCACCCCGATAAGGGCAGGTGGGGCTAGCGAAGGGCCAGGGCGGCGGGAGGGACCCGACTGCGCAGGGAGGGACGCGTCGCAGCAGATCGGCCTCTTGAGGCGGTCCGGGGGCGGCCGCCCTCGTCTACGGCCAGACCGCCCTGAACGCGCCCGATCTCGTCTCACCCTCGGAAGCTAAGCAGGGTCGGGCCCGGTTAGGACTTTGGATGGGAGACCGCCTGGGAATCCCGGGTGCCCTAGGCTTTTTGCTCTGCTTCTTTTTCTGTCCCGCCCCCTGGGCATGGGAAGGGGAGGGGGGGGCCTTCGCCCTCCGCGCCCGGCCCCGGCTCCGCCCCCGGCCGGCCCGGACCCTGCCCCGTGGCCCCTGGAGACAGGGTCAGATTGGAGATGTGGAGGCTCAGTCCCCGAGGCTGTCGCCCCTCACACACCTGCCGCAGGTCCGGGCCTCCGGAACTTCTGACCGACCGGCTCTGAATTCAGGACACAGTCTAAAGTTGTCCAAGGAGATGACCAACGTTACCACCCTAGGACAGGAAAAATTGGACCCTATCCACACTATGCAGAAGAAGAGAATCTAAACAGCTGCTATTCGTTCACGGTAACATAATTCAGGAATCCAGAGGCGAAGACATCTAGAAACACTTTTCAAACGTCTAAATCTTTAGAACATATTCTGAAGGATTAAGAAGTAGAAGCATTCTTTGGACAGTCACGAGCAAGACCAGGGTGTCGATAGGAAATCCTTCTGTTCGATACTGCAAGAGACGCTCCAAAAACATACTACAACAAGGGAAAACACTAACAATATATGGGAAAGGAAAATCACCTTTCTTCATTTTCCTCACCTCCTACGGTTCTCAAAAGAGAATGTTTGCCCCTATGCGCGGGAGACCTGTAGAAATCCTAGGTGAGTCCAGCAAGATAGCTCTAGATGAAATCAACATTTCGATCGATAGTTTCGATATTTCTTATTTCCTCGCAAATACACAATAATGAATGCAATTCTTGAAAAGGATAACATTCAAAGTCTCAGAAAATCCACACAGCACCTACGGGGCAAAGGTGCCAACTTAGACGGAAAACCTAGCAAAAACGTACATGATGGCTCCAATCGATGGAGAGGCTATCCCGCAGTCCTCGATAGACGGACACAGAGTCCCCAAACTAATCATTTCCCCCACATTAATAAATAATCCCATTTAAACAGGGTTTATAACTAGAAACTTACAATCTGCTTCTTTCTCTTTTTCTTTTAATTTGGGAAAGGGATATGTTAAAGAATGATGATCATGATCATGATTATCATTATGATTATTATATTAAATCGAATTAACCGTACCAAAACCCCACCACTCACCTTATAAAAATGGGAGTTGATGCATATGTGGGAAGCCGCTGTGTATCTTTGTCTCAAGGCGTGGAACCACAAAAACGCTTCTCCCAAACAAATCCCATCTCGACTGTCATTCCTTTTCCTTGCTTTTCCTTTGAAAGTTTTTGCTCTCTGTTATAGGACTATCTCATTGAGGTAGTTTGTTAATTTCACAGTTTATAGAATAGATGTGGAACCATTCTGGATTCCTTCTGGGCAACTTGTGTGCCAGGGGAAACCTTCTGTTTGGAGAATACTCCTCGCTTACACAGGAAGCTGCAGTTCATCAGCGCTGCTAGAGAATGGCACTGCACGAATCAGTCGAAGCATCTTTATGCGATCTTTGACTAG
Organism: Lemur catta; assembly: GCF_020740605.2. NCBI lineage: Eukaryota > Metazoa > Chordata > Mammalia > Primates > Lemuridae > Lemur > Lemur catta. The sequence continues at coordinate 35,539 of NW_025423804.1, read as the reverse complement.
GTCCGTGTACAAGGGGCTCCCGTGAGGATTACCCTAGATGCTTCCTGGTCACATGTGCCCTATCTTCTCTCTGGTACGTGCTACTCAGAGAATATGCTTGCTCCTGAATTATGCCAGTGTTTATTCATTTCCATTTAGGCTACAGTGTTTTCCAAATGGTCCTATAATTTCGCCTCCCATATCAGCAGGGTGTGTGCAAGAGTTTTCCTCAAAGCCAACACAGTGATCAGTTTCTTAAGTTTCCTCAATCTGGTGAGTTGGAAACTATATCTGGCTTCATTTTTTATTCTGCATTTCCTTGACCAATAATGAGGACACGGGGCCAAAGGCGTATTAAGCGTATTAAACGTAGATATTCTGTAACAGTCATATTTTGCCAATTATATGGGCTACAGATACCTTGTCCTGTTTGAAGCTTGTTTTTGACCCTCTTCATGATATCTTTGGAAACTTTTTATTATGGAAAATTTGAAATAGAAACAAAATCGGAAAGAATAGTAGAATACTCTCTCACTACCCTGACTCAAGAAATCACCAACCCCTGGCCAGATCTTGTTTCTTTTATACCCCTCCTACCTTAAGTTCATGATCCCCTTAATAATATCCCTCCAACGATAAAAAGTCAATATGTTTCTATCAAAGGTAGAGGCTTTCTTCCCTTTTTCAGGGTACTCACAGCCACATTATTCCATGTAAAAATTTCACCGTGTTAGAGATAACAGCAAGTACTCAATGTTTGCGTTTCCCTGAGACACACACGCTCATTTCAGTTTCTTTGAATCCAGTCCAAATACAGTCCATACCTTGTGAGGGGTTGAGATGTCTTTTGAAAGAGTGTCCATACATCGCGACTAGTCGGGGGCAGCCCCGGTTGTCACCATTTCCCTTTGTTTCCTACCGCTGTCCGCAGTGACCCGAGCTATTTTTGCATTGTGAGGGGTTTCATCGTGGATTTAAACGTATTGAACGTGTTTCAATATCTTGCAATTATTAGACTTGCTGGCGATCAAACCGTCCTGTGTTTGGCAAACGGGAGTCTACTCATTCTGGTTCCTGTGTCTTTTGACGTGACCCTCGTCCTGTTGGATATGGTAGCATCCGTGCTTCCCAGTATGAGAAGCGTGCGTTTCCCGCCCCAGACCTCAAGTCAGCGTATGTCTCCAGTAAGTCTTAGGACCGTTTAATAACGATGGTTGGCGGAGACCACAATCTAGATGCTGGTGAAATGCACTAGTGTCGTGTTCGCACCTATGTCTCAGCACTTTCCGTGGAAAAACTTAAAAAAAAAAAAAAAAAAGAAAGAAAGAAAGAGAGAAAGAAAAGAAAAAAAAATTACAGGAAAACACATTGAGTTTACACTGATAATCCAAGTTCAAACTGAGAACTGAGAGTTTTTTTACATTACTTTACCGATTTCACCTCTTCCTCTCACACCCAGATTCCCAGTCCCCAAAGACACCAACAGCATTTCTTCTTTGCAGGATCCCACAGAATAATCGTAGCCATGCACCATAGAACCGTGGACTGGTTCCTACTGCATGAAGTAGGAAAGGCGAGGAAGGAACCTTCTATTGTTCCGGCTCCACTGTGAAAATGTAAGAGCTGCCGTCCGCCGAAGCCAGTCTGCTCATGTCCAAGGAGCTCTGAGCCACGTCACACTCCTTTGGAATATTTCCCTGAGCCTTCATGTGGGCTCCTGACGTCTGTAGAATCTGACAAGTCACACATTGTCCTCCCGTTTGTGTCCTCCGTGCTTTGAATAGATGTGCTATTGAGTGTTTGAATTTTGTTGTCATTGGTGTATGTGTTTGTGGCAAAGTGTTGAGTGTTTGGTGTGTATGTAGCAGCTAGAGAGCGAGGCTCTGAAGGCTACTGGGCAGCAGGAGGGCGCGGGGTCGGGTGGGGGGCGCTGGGCCGGGAGGGCCGCGTAGCAGCTGGGCCTCTCGAGGCGTCCGGGGACGGCCGCTGCCGTCTAGGGCCATAGCACCCTGAACGTGCCCGATCTCGTCTGGTCTGGGAAGCTAAGCAGGGTCGGGGGCCCGGTTAGTACTTGGATGGGAGACCGCCTGGGAATACCGGGTGCTGTAGGCTTTTGCTTCTTCTTTTGTCCCGCCCGCCGGGGGGTCGGGGGTGGGGGGGCCCCCCGCCTTCTGCGCCCGCCCCCACTTTCGCCCTCGGGCCCCGGCCCCTCCCCCCCCTCGGCGCGACCCGGTGCCCCCGCCCGGGGCTTCCTCCCCTCTCCCCCGCTGCAGCACCACCGCCAGGTGGCGGCAGCGGCAGAGCGTCCCAGGCGTTCCGTTGGGCCGGCAGCGGAGCCCCAACCCTGGGCCCCACACCGGGCCGGGGCCGGGCGGCGGGATCCCTAAGTGCCGCCGGGTCTCCTCTCCCCCGGACCCCGCACCCGCCGCCCCGCACTCCGGGACATCGCGTACACCCGGCGCGGGACAGCCCACGGCGGCAAACCGTGTCCTGGGCCCCCGGACACCCGGCCCACCGTGCACTTTCTCTCCGCCGCACACCCGGGCCTCGGGCCCGGGCCTCACGCCGGGCGGGCTCCTCGCCGCCGACGGGGCTCCGAGAGACACACCGGCGCGCCGCACAGGGCGAGTCGCTGGCCCCCTGGGCAGAGAGGACACACAACAGCACACGGAGCGCACGCACCCAAACCCAGACCACCCACCGGCCCCTGGACCCCTGGCTACACACCCCAAACCCCACCCCACCGGGCCACAGGATAGCCGGCTCCGGCCCCCCGCGCAGCCCCCCGCCCCCGCGCGGGGGCTGCTGCCACACGCAGGCCCTGAGGGGAATCGGGGCAGAACGGTCCTCCCCAGACGGGGGTGGGGTGGCGGGGTGGGGGGGGACACTGCAGATCTTCAGGACCTCCGGGTGACGGACCAGCGGCAGGCGCGGCCCTGCCTCCTCCTCCCGGCCCCGCCCCAAAGCCCCTCCCCACCGTGCCCTCGCGTGGGCCGGCGGAGGGCCCTCTCTCGCGCACTCTCCGGCTCCGGCCCTCCGCTCCCACGCGTGGAAGCCTGTCCCTGCGCGCGTGCCCGTGGGTCTGCTCCTCGGGGTGTGGGACGGCGGTGCGTCCGTGGTTTGGGTGGGGGTGGGAGGGCGCGCGCGCGAGACCCGTCAGGCTCCGCCTGGCCCCCCACCCCCACCCCGATAAGGGCAGGTGGGCTAGCGAAGGGCCAGGGCGGCGGGAGGGACCCGACTGCGCAGGGAGGGACGCGTCGCAGCAGATCGGCCTCTTGAGGCGTCCGGGGGCGGCCGCCCTCGTCTACGGCCAGACCGCCCTGAACGCGCCCGATCTCGTCTCACCTCGGAAGCTAAGCAGGGTCGGGCCCGGTTAGGACTTGGATGGGAGACCGCCTGGGAATCCCGGGTGCCCTAGGCTTTTTGCTCTGCTTCTTTTTCTGTCCCGCCCCCCTGGGCTGGGAAGGGGAGGGGGGGGCCTTCGCCCTCCGCGCCCGGCCCGGCTCCGCCCCCGGCCGGCCCGGACCCTGCCCCGTGGCCCCTGGAGACAGGGTCAGATTGGAGATGTGGAGGCTCAGTCCCCGAGGCTGTCGCCCCTCACACACCTGCCGCAGGTCCGGGCCTCCGGAACTTCTGACCGACCGGCTCTGAATTCAGGACACAGTCTAAAGTTGTCCAAGGAGATGACCACGTTACCACCCTAGGACAGGAAAAATTGGACCCTATCCACATATGCAGAAGAAGAGAATCTAAACAGCTGGCTATTCGTTCACGGTAACATAATTCAGGAATCCAGAGGCGAAGACATCTAGAAACACTTTTCAAACGTCTAAATCTTTAGAACATATTCTGAAGGATTAAGAAGTAGAAGCATTCTTTGGACAGTCACGAGCAAGACCAGGGTGTCGATAGGAAATCCTTCTGTTCGATACTGCAAGAGACGCTCCAAAAACATACTACAACAAGGGAAAACACTAACAATATATGGGAAAGGAAAATCACCTTTCTTCATTTTCCTCACCTCCTACGGTTCTCAAAAGAGAATGTTTGCCCCTATGCGCGGGAGACCTGTAGAAATCCTAGGTGAGTCCAGCAAGATAGCTCTAGATGAAATCAACATTCGATCGATAGTTTCGATATTTCTTATTTCCTCGCAAATACACAATAATGAATGCAATTCTTGAAAAGGATAACATTCAAAGTCTCAGAAAATCCACACAGCACCTACGGGGCAAAGGTGCCAACTTAGACGGAAAACCTAGCAAAAACGTACATGATGGCTCCAATCGATGGAGAGGCTATCCCGCAGTCCTCGATAGACGGACACAGAGTCCCCAAACTAATCATTTCCCCCACATTAATAAATAATCCCATTTAAACAGGGTTTATAACTAGAAACTTACAATCTGCTTCTTTCTCTTTTTCTTTTAATTTGGGAAAGGGATATGTTAAAGAATGATGATCATGATCATGATTATCATTATGATTATTATATTAAATCGAATTAACCGTACCAAAACCCCACCACTCACCTTATAAAAATGGGAGTTGATGCATATGTGGGAAGCCGCTGTGTATCTTTGTCTCAAGGCGTGGAACCACAAAAACGCTTCTCCCAAACAAATCCCATCTCGACTGTCATCCTTTTCCTTGCTTTTCCTTTGAAAGTTTTTGCTCTCTGTTATAGGACTATCTCATTGAGGTAGTTTGTTAATTTCACAGTTTATAGAATAGATGTGGAACCATTCTGGATTCCTTCTGGGCAACTTGTGTGCCAGGGGAAACCTTCTGTTTGGAGAATACTCCTCGCTTACACAGGAAGCTGCAGTTCATCAGCGCTGCTAGAGAATGGCACTGCACGAATCAGTCGAAGCATCTTTATGCGATCTTTGACTAGGTCCGTGTACAAGGGGCTCCCGTGAGGATTACCCTAGATGCTTCCTGGTCACATGTGCCCTATCTTCTCTCTGGTACGTGCTACTCAGAGAATATGCTTGCTCCTGAATTATGCCAGTGTTTATTCATTTCCATTTAGGCTACAGTGTTTTCCAAATGGTCCTATAATTTCGCCTCCCATATCAGCAGGGTGTGTGCAAGAGTTTTCCTCAAAGCCAACACAGTGATCAGTTTCTTAAGTTTCCTCAATCTGGTGAGTTGGAAACTATATCTGGCTTCATTTTTTATTCTGCATTTCCTTGACCAATAATGAGGACACGGGGCCAAAGGCGTATTAAGCGTATTAAACGTAGATATTCTGTAACAGTCATATTTTGCCAATTATATGGGCTACAGATACCTTGTCCTGTTTGAAGCTTGTTTTTGACCCTCTTCATGATATCTTTGGAAACTTTTTATTATGGAAAATTTGAAATAGAAACAAAATCGGAAAGAATAGTAGAATACTCTCTCACTACCCTGACTCAAGAAATCACCAACCCCTGGCCAGATCTTGTTTCTTTTATACCCCTCCTACCTTAAGTTCATGATCCCCTTAATAATATCCCTCCAACGATAAAAAGTCAATATGTTTCTATCAAAGGTAGAGGCTTTCTTCCCTTTTTCAGGGTACTCACAGCCACATTATTCCATGTAAAAATTTCACCGTGTTAGAGATAACAGCAAGTACTCAATGTTTGCGTTTCCCTGAGACACACACGCTCATTTCAGTTTCTTTGAATCCAGTCCAAATACAGTCCATACCTTGTGAGGGGTTGAGATGTCTTTTGAAAGAGTGTCCATACATCGCGACTAGTCGGGGGCAGCCCCGGTTGTCACCATTTCCCTTTGTTTCCTACCGCTGTCCGCAGTGACCCGAGCTATTTTTGCATTGTGAGGGGTTTCATCGTGGATTTAAACGTATTGAACGTGTTTCAATATCTTGCAATTATTAGACTTGCTGGCGATCAAACCGTCCTGTGTTTGGCAAACGGGAGTCTACTCATTCTGGTTCCTGTGTCTTTTGACGTGACCCTCGTCCTGTTGGATATGGTAGCATCCGTGCTTCCCAGTATGAGAAGCGTGCGTTTCCCGCCCCAGACCTCAAGTCAGCGTATGTCTCCAGTAAGTCTTAGGACCGTTTAATAACGATGGTTGGCGGAGACCACAATCTAGATGCTGGTGAAATGCACTAGTGTCGTGTTCGCACCTATGTCTCAGCACTTTCCGTGGAAAAACTTAAAAAAAAAAAAAAAAAAAGAAAGAAAGAAAGAGAGAAAGAAAAGAAAAAAAAATTACAGGAAAACACATTGAGTTTACACTGATAATCCAAGTTCAAACTGAGAACTGAGAGTTTTTTTACATTACTTTACCGATTTCACCTCTTCCTCTCACACCCAGATTCCCAGTCCCCAAAGACACCAACAGCATTTCTTCTTTGCAGGATCCCACAGAATAATCGTAGCCATGCACCATAGAACCGTGGACTGGTTCCTACTGCATGAAGTAGGAAAGGCGAGGAAGGAACCTTCTATTGTTCCGGCTCCACTGTGAAAATGTAAGAGCTGCCGTCCGCCGAAGCCAGTCTGCTCATGTCCAAGGAGCTCTGAGCCACGTCACACTCCTTTGGAATATTTCCCTGAGCCTTCATGTGGGCTCCTGACGTCTGTAGAATCTGACAAGTCACACATTGTCCTCCCGTTTGTGTCCTCCGTGCTTTGAATAGATGTGCTATTGAGTGTTTGAATTTTGTTGTCATTGGTGTATGTGTTTGTGGCAAAGTGTTGAGTGTTTGGTGTGTATGTAGCAGCTAGAGAGCGAGGCTCTGAAGGCTACTGGGCAGCAGGAGGGCGCGGGGTCGGGTGGGGGGCGCTGGGCCGGGAGGGCCGCGTAGCAGCTGGGCCTCTCGAGGCGTCCGGGGACGGCCGCTGCCGTCTAGGGCCATAGCACCCTGAACGTGCCCGATCTCGTCTGGTCTGGGAAGCTAAGCAGGGTCGGGGGCCCGGTTAGTACTTGGATGGGAGACCGCCTGGGAATACCGGGTGCTGTAGGCTTTTGCTTCTTCTTTTGTCCCGCCCGCCGGGGGGTCGGGGGTGGGGGGGCCCCCCGCCTTCTGCGCCCGCCCCCACTTTCGCCCTCGGGCCCCGGCCCCTCCCCCCCCTCGGCGCGACCCGGTGCCCCCGCCCGGGGCTTCCTCCCCTCTCCCCCGCTGCAGCACCACCGCCAGGTGGCGGCAGCGGCAGAGCGTCCCAGGCGTTCCGTTGGGCCGGCAGCGGAGCCCCAACCCTGGGCCCCACACCGGGCCGGGGCCGGGCGGCGGGATCCCTAAGTGCCGCCGGGTCTCCTCTCCCCCGGACCCCGCACCCGCCGCCCCGCACTCCGGGACATCGCGTACACCCGGCGCGGGACAGCCCACGGCGGCAAACCGTGTCCTGGGCCCCCGGACACCCGGCCCACCGTGCACTTTCTCTCCGCCGCACACCCGGGCCTCGGGCCCGGGCCTCACGCCGGGCGGGCTCCTCGCCGCCGACGGGGCTCCGAGAGACACACCGGCGCGCCGCACAGGGCGAGTCGCTGGCCCCCTGGGCAGAGAGGACACACAACAGCACACGGAGCGCACGCACCCAAACCCAGACCACCCACCGGCCCCTGGACCCCTGGCTACACACCCCAAACCCCACCCCACCGGGCCACAGGATAGCCGGCTCCGGCCCCCCGCGCAGCCCCCCGCCCCCGCGCGGGGGCTGCTGCCACACGCAGGCCCTGAGGGGAATCGGGGCAGAACGGTCCTCCCCAGACGGGGGTGGGGTGGCGGGGTGGGGGGGGACACTGCAGATCTTCAGGACCTCCGGGTGACGGACCAGCGGCAGGCGCGGCCCTGCCTCCTCCTCCCGGCCCCGCCCCAAAGCCCCTCCCCACCGTGCCCTCGCGTGGGCCGGCGGAGGGCCCTCTCTCGCGCACTCTCCGGCTCCGGCCCTCCGCTCCCACGCGTGGAAGCCTGTCCCTGCGCGCGTGCCCGTGGGTCTGCTCCTCGGGGTGTGGGACGGCGGTGCGTCCGTGGTTTGGGTGGGGGTGGGAGGGCGCGCGCGCGAGACCCGTCAGGCTCCGCCTGGCCCCCCCACCCCCACCCCGATAAGGGCAGGTGGGCTAGCGAAGGGCCAGGGCGGCGGGAGGGACCCGACTGCGCAGGGAGGGACGCGTCGCAGCAGATCGGCCTCTTGAGGCGTCCGGGGGCGGCCGCCCTCGTCTACGGCCAGACCGCCCTGAACGCGCCCGATCTCGTCTCACCTCGGAAGCTAAGCAGGGTCGGGCCCGGTTAGGACTTGGATGGGAGACCGCCTGGGAATCCCGGGTGCCCTAGGCTTTTTGCTCTGCTTCTTTTTCTGTCCCGCCCCCCTGGGCTGGGAAGGGGAGGGGGGGGCCTTCGCCCTCCGCGCCCGGCCCGGCTCCGCCCCCGGCCGGCCCGGACCCTGCCCCGTGGCCCCTGGAGACAGGGTCAGATTGGAGATGTGGAGGCTCAGTCCCCGAGGCTGTCGCCCCTCACACACCTGCCGCAGGTCCGGGCCTCCGGAACTTCTGACCGACCGGCTCTGAATTCAGGACACAGTCTAAAGTTGTCCAAGGAGATGACCACGTTACCACCCTAGGACAGGAAAAATTGGACCCTATCCACATATGCAGAAGAAGAGAATCTAAACAGCTGGCTATTCGTTCACGGTAACATAATTCAGGAATCCAGAGGCGAAGACATCTAGAAACACTTTTCAAACGTCTAAATCTTTAGAACATATTCTGAAGGATTAAGAAGTAGAAGCATTCTTTGGACAGTCACGAGCAAGACCAGGGTGTCGATAGGAAATCCTTCTGTTCGATACTGCAAGAGACGCTCCAAAAACATACTACAACAAGGGAAAACACTAACAATATATGGGAAAGGAAAATCACCTTTCTTCATTTTCCTCACCTCCTACGGTTCTCAAAAGAGAATGTTTGCCCCTATGCGCGGGAGACCTGTAGAAATCCTAGGTGAGTCCAGCAAGATAGCTCTAGATGAAATCAACATTCGATCGATAGTTTCGATATTTCTTATTTCCTCGCAAATACACAATAATGAATGCAATTCTTGAAAAGGATAACATTCAAAGTCTCAGAAAATCCACACAGCACCTACGGGGCAAAGGTGCCAACTTAGACGGAAAACCTAGCAAAAACGTACATGATGGCTCCAATCGATGGAGAGGCTATCCCGCAGTCCTCGATAGACGGACACAGAGTCCCCAAACTAATCATTTCCCCCACATTAATAAATAATCCCATTTAAACAGGGTTTATAACTAGAAACTTACAATCTGCTTCTTTCTCTTTTTCTTTTAATTTGGGAAAGGGATATGTTAAAGAATGATGATCATGATCATGATTATCATTATGATTATTATATTAAATCGAATTAACCGTACCAAAACCCCACCACTCACCTTATAAAAATGGGAGTTGATGCATATGTGGGAAGCCGCTGTGTATCTTTGTCTCAAGGCGTGGAACCACAAAAACGCTTCTCCCAAACAAATCCCATCTCGACTGTCATCCTTTTCCTTGCTTTTCCTTTGAAAGTTTTTGCTCTCTGTTATAGGACTATCTCATTGAGGTAGTTTGTTAATTTCACAGTTTATAGAATAGATGTGGAACCATTCTGGATTCCTTCTGGGCAACTTGTGTGCCAGGGGAAACCTTCTGTTTGGAGAATACTCCTCGCTTACACAGGAAGCTGCAGTTCATCAGCGCTGCTAGAGAATGGCACTGCACGAATCAGTCGAAGCATCTTTATGCGATCTTTGACTAGGTCCGTGTACAAGGGGCTCCCGTGAGGATTACCCTAGATGCTTCCTGGTCACATGTGCCCTATCTTCTCTCTGGTACGTGCTACTCAGAGAATATGCTTGCTCCTGAATTATGCCAGTGTTTATTCATTTCCATTTAGGCTACAGTGTTTTCCAAATGGTCCTATAATTTCGCCTCCCATATCAGCAGGGTGTGTGCAAGAGTTTTCCTCAAAGCCAACACAGTGATCAGTTTCTTAAGTTTCCTCAATCTGGTGAGTTGGAAACTATATCTGGCTTCATTTTTTATTCTGCATTTCCTTGACCAATAATGAGGACACGGGGCCAAAGGCGTATTAAGCGTATTAAACGTAGATATTCTGTAACAGTCATATTTTGCCAATTATATGGGCTACAGATACCTTGTCCTGTTTGAAGCTTGTTTTTGACCCTCTTCATGATATCTTTGGAAACTTTTTATTATGGAAAATTTGAAATAGAAACAAAATCGGAAAGAATAGTAGAATACTCTCTCACTACCCTGACTCAAGAAATCACCAACCCCTGGCCAGATCTTGTTTCTTTTATACCCCTCCTACCTTAAGTTCATGATCCCCTTAATAATATCCCTCCAACGATAAAAAGTCAATATGTTTCTATCAAAGGTAGAGGCTTTCTTCCCTTTTTCAGGGTACTCACAGCCACATTATTCCATGTAAAAATTTCACCGTGTTAGAGATAACAGCAAGTACTCAATGTTTGCGTTTCCCTGAGACACACACGCTCATTTCAGTTTCTTTGAATCCAGTCCAAATACAGTCCATACCTTGTGAGGGGTTGAGATGTCTTTTGAAAGAGTGTCCATACATCGCGACTAGTCGGGGGCAGCCCCGGTTGTCACCATTTCCCTTTGTTTCCTACCGCTGTCCGCAGTGACCCGAGCTATTTTTGCATTGTGAGGGGTTTCATCGTGGATTTAAACGTATTGAACGTGTTTCAATATCTTGCAATTATTAGACTTGCTGGCGATCAAACCGTCCTGTGTTTGGCAAACGGGAGTCTACTCATTCTGGTTCCTGTGTCTTTTGACGTGACCCTCGTCCTGTTGGATATGGTAGCATCCGTGCTTCCCAGTATGAGAAGCGTGCGTTTCCCGCCCCAGACCTCAAGTCAGCGTATGTCTCCAGTAAGTCTTAGGACCGTTTAATAACGATGGTTGGCGGAGACCACAATCTAGATGCTGGTGAAATGCACTAGTGTCGTGTTCGCACCTATGTCTCAGCACTTTCCGTGGAAAAACTTAAAAAAAAAAAAAAAAAAAAAGAAAGAAAGAAAGAGAGAAAGAAAAGAAAAAAAAATTACAGGAAAACACATTGAGTTTACACTGATAATCCAAGTTCAAACTGAGAACTGAGAGTTTTTTTACATTACTTTACCGATTTCACCTCTTCCTCTCACACCCAGATTCCCAGTCCCCAAAGACACCAACAGCATTTCTTCTTTGCAGGATCCCACAGAATAATCGTAGCCATGCACCATAGAACCGTGGACTGGTTCCTACTGCATGAAGTAGGAAAGGCGAGGAAGGAACCTTCTATTGTTCCGGCTCCACTGTGAAAATGTAAGAGCTGCCGTCCGCCGAAGCCAGTCTGCTCATGTCCAAGGAGCTCTGAGCCACGTCACACTCCTTTGGAATATTTCCCTGAGCCTTCATGTGGGCTCCTGACGTCTGTAGAATCTGACAAGTCACACATTGTCCTCCCGTTTGTGTCCTCCGTGCTTTGAATAGATGTGCTATTGAGTGTTTGAATTTTGTTGTCATTGGTGTATGTGTTTGTGGCAAAGTGTTGAGTGTTTGGTGTGTATGTAGCAGCTAGAGAGCGAGGCTCTGAAGGCTACTGGGCAGCAGGAGGGCGCGGGGTCGGGTGGGGGGCGCTGGGCCGGGAGGGCCGCGTAGCAGCTGGGCCTCTCGAGGCGTCCGGGGACGGCCGCTGCCGTCTAGGGCCATAGCACCCTGAACGTGCCCGATCTCGTCTGGTCTGGGAAGCTAAGCAGGGTCGGGGGCCCGGTTAGTACTTGGATGGGAGACCGCCTGGGAATACCGGGTGCTGTAGGCTTTTGCTTCTTCTTTTGTCCCGCCCGCCGGGGGGTCGGGGGTGGGGGGGCCCCCCGCCTTCTGCGCCCGCCCCCACTTTCGCCCTCGGGCCCCGGCCCCTCCCCCCCCCTCGGCGCGACCCGGTGCCCCCGCCCGGGGCTTCCTCCCCTCTCCCCCGCTGCAGCACCACCGCCAGGTGGCGGCAGCGGCAGAGCGTCCCAGGCGTTCCGTTGGGCCGGCAGCGGAGCCCCAACCCTGGGCCCCACACCGGGCCGGGGCCGGGCGGCGGGATCCCTAAGTGCCGCCGGGTCTCCTCTCCCCCGGACCCCGCACCCGCCGCCCCGCACTCCGGGACATCGCGTACACCCGGCGCGGGACAGCCCACGGCGGCAAACCGTGTCCTGGGCCCCCGGACACCCGGCCCACCGTGCACTTTCTCTCCGCCGCACACCCGGGCCTCGGGCCCGGGCCTCACGCCGGGCGGGCTCCTCGCCGCCGACGGGGCTCCGAGAGACACACCGGCGCGCCGCACAGGGCGAGTCGCTGGCCCCCTGGGCAGAGAGGACACACAACAGCACACGGAGCGCACGCACCCAAACCCAGACCACCCACCGGCCCCTGGACCCCTGGCTACACACCCCAAACCCCACCCCACCGGGCCACAGGATAGCCGGCTCCGGCCCCCCGCGCAGCCCCCCCGCCCCCGCGCGGGGGCTGCTGCCACACGCAGGCCCTGAGGGGAATCGGGGCAGAACGGTCCTCCCCAGACGGGGGTGGGGTGGCGGGGTGGGGGGGGACACTGCAGATCTTCAGGACCTCCGGGTGACGGACCAGCGGCAGGCGCGGCCCTGCCTCCTCCTCCCGGCCCCGCCCCAAAGCCCCTCCCCACCGTGCCCTCGCGTGGGCCGGCGGAGGGCCCTCTCTCGCGCACTCTCCGGCTCCGGCCCTCCGCTCCCACGCGTGGAAGCCTGTCCCTGCGCGCGTGCCCGTGGGTCTGCTCCTCGGGGTGTGGGACGGCGGTGCGTCCGTGGTTTGGGTGGGGGTGGGAGGGCGCGCGCGCGAGACCCGTCAGGCTCCGCCTGGCCCCCCACCCCCACCCCGATAAGGGCAGGTGGGCTAGCGAAGGGCCAGGGCGGCGGGAGGGACCCGACTGCGCAGGGAGGGACGCGTCGCAGCAGATCGGCCTCTTGAGGCGTCCGGGGGCGGCCGCCCTCGTCTACGGCCAGACCGCCCTGAACGCGCCCGATCTCGTCTCACCTCGGAAGCTAAGCAGGGTCGGGCCCGGTTAGGACTTGGATGGGAGACCGCCTGGGAATCCCGGGTGCCCTAGGCTTTTTGCTCTGCTTCTTTTTCTGTCCCGCCCCCCTGGGCTGGGAAGGGGAGGGGGGGGCCTTCGCCCTCCGCGCCCGGCCCGGCTCCGCCCCCGGCCGGCCCGGACCCTGCCCCGTGGCCCCTGGAGACAGGGTCAGATTGGAGATGTGGAGGCTCAGTCCCCGAGGCTGTCGCCCCTCACACACCTGCCGCAGGTCCGGGCCTCCGGAACTTCTGACCGACCGGCTCTGAATTCAGGACACAGTCTAAAGTTGTCCAAGGAGATGACCACGTTACCACCCTAGGACAGGAAAAATTGGACCCTATCCACATATGCAGAAGAAGAGAATCTAAACAGCTGGCTATTCGTTCACGGTAACATAATTCAGGAATCCAGAGGCGAAGACATCTAGAAACACTTTTCAAACGTCTAAATCTTTAGAACATATTCTGAAGGATTAAGAAGTAGAAGCATTCTTTGGACAGTCACGAGCAAGACCAGGGTGTCGATAGGAAATCCTTCTGTTCGATACTGCAAGAGACGCTCCAAAAACATACTACAACAAGGGAAAACACTAACAATATATGGGAAAGGAAAATCACCTTTCTTCATTTTCCTCACCTCCTACGGTTCTCAAAAGAGAATGTTTGCCCCTATGCGCGGGAGACCTGTAGAAATCCTAGGTGAGTCCAGCAAGATAGCTCTAGATGAAATCAACATTCGATCGATAGTTTCGATATTTCTTATTTCCTCGCAAATACACAATAATGAATGCAATTCTTGAAAAGGATAACATTCAAAGTCACAGAAAATCCACACAGCACCTACGGGGCAAAGGTGCCAACTTAGATGGAAAACCTAGCAAAAACGTACATGATGGCTCCAATCGATGGAGAGGCTATCCCGCAGTCCTCCATAGACGGACACAGAGTCCCCAAACTAATCATTTCCCCCACATTAATAAATAATCCCATTTAAACAGGGTTTATAACTAGAAACTTACAATCTGCTTCTTTCTCTTTTTCTTTTAATTTGGGAAAGGGATATGTTAAAGAATGATGATCATGATCATGATTATCATTATGATTATTATATTAAATCGAATTAACCGTACCAAAACCCCACCACTCACCTTATAAAAATGGGAGTTGATGCATATGTGGGAAGCCGCTGTGTATCTTTGTCTCAAGGCGTGGAACCACAAAAACGCTTCTCCCAAACAAATCCCATCTCGACTGTCATCCTTTTCCTTGCTTTTCCTTTGAAAGTTTTTGCTCTCTGTTATAGGACTATCTCATTGAGGTAGTTTGTTAATTTCACAGTTTATAGAATAGATGTGGAACCATTCTGGATTCCTTCTGGGCAACTTGTGTGCCAGGGGAAACCTTCTGTTTGGAGAATACTCCTCGCTTACACAGGAAGCTGCAGTTCATCAGCGCTGCTAGAGAATGGCACTGCACGAATCAGTCGAAGCATCTTTATGCGATCTTTGACTAGGTCCGTGTACAAGGGGCTCCCGTGAGGATTACCCTAGATGCTTCCTGGTCACATGTGCCCTATCTTCTCTCTGGTACGTGCTACTCAGAGAATATGCTTGCTCCTGAATTATGCCAGTGTTTATTCATTTCCATTTAGGCTACAGTGTTTTCCAAATGGTCCTATAATTTCGCCTCCCATATCAGCAGGGTGTGTGCAAGAGTTTTCCTCAAAGCCAACACAGTGATCAGTTTCTTAAGTTTCCTCAATCTGGTGAGTTGGAAACTATATCTGGCTTCATTTTTTATTCTGCATTTCCTTGACCAATAATGAGGACACGGGGCCAAAGGCGTATTAAGCGTATTAAACGTAGATATTCTGTAACAGTCATATTTTGCCAATTATATGGGCTACAGATACCTTGTCCTGTTTGAAGCTTGTTTTTGACCCTCTTCATGATATCTTTGGAAACTTTTTATTATGGAAAATTTGAAATAGAAACAAAATCGGAAAGAATAGTAGAATACTCTCTCACTACCCTGACTCAAGAAATCACCAACCCCTGGCCAGATCTTGTTTCTTTTATACCCCTCCTACCTTAAGTTCATGATCCCCTTAATAATATCCCTCCAACGATAAAAAGTCAATATGTTTCTATCAAAGGTAGAGGCTTTCTTCCCTTTTTCAGGGTACTCACAGCCACATTATTCCATGTAAAAATTTCACCGTGTTAGAGATAACAGCAAGTACTCAATGTTTGCGTTTCCCTGAGACACACACGCTCATTTCAGTTTCTTTGAATCCAGTCCAAATACAGTCCATACCTTGTGAGGGGTTGAGATGTCTTTTGAAAGAGTGTCCATACATCGCGACTAGTCGGGGGCAGCCCCGGTTGTCACCATTTCCCTTTGTTTCCTACCGCTGTCCGCAGTGACCCGAGCTATTTTTGCATTGTGAGGGGTTTCATCGTGGATTTAAACGTATTGAACGTGTTTCAATATCTTGCAATTATTAGACTTGCTGGCGATCAAACCGTCCTGTGTTTGGCAAACGGGAGTCTACTCATTCTGGTTCCTGTGTCTTTTGACGTGACCCTCGTCCTGTTGGATATGGTAGCATCCGTGCTTCCCAGTATGAGAAGCGTGCGTTTCCCGCCCCAGACCTCAAGTCAGCGTATGTCTCCAGTAAGTCTTAGGACCGTTTAATAACGATGGTTGGCGGAGACCACAATCTAGATGCTGGTGAAATGCACTAGTGTCGTGTTCGCACCTATGTCTCAGCACTTTCCGTGGAAAAACTTAAAAAAAAAAAAAAAAAAGAAAGAAAGAAAGAGAGAAAGAAAAGAAAAAAAAATTACAGGAAAACACATTGAGTTTACACTGATAATCCAAGTTCAAACTGAGAACTGAGAGTTTTTTTACATTACTTTACCGATTTCACCTCTTCCTCTCACACCCAGATTCCCAGTCCCCAAAGACACCAACAGCATTTCTTCTTTGCAGGATCCCACAGAATAATCGTAGCCATGCACCATAGAACCGTGGACTGGTTCCTACTGCATGAAGTAGGAAAGGCGAGGAAGGAACCTTCTATTGTTCCGGCTCCACTGTGAAAATGTAAGAGCTGCCGTCCGCCGAAGCCAGTCTGCTCATGTCCAAGGAGCTCTGAGCCACGTCACACTCCTTTGGAATATTTCCCTGAGCCTTCATGTGGGCTCCTGACGTCTGTAGAATCTGACAAGTCACACATTGTCCTCCCGTTTGTGTCCTCCGTGCTTTGAATAGATGTGCTATTGAGTGTTTGAATTTTGTTGTCATTGGTGTATGTGTTTGTGGCAAAGTGTTGAGTGTTTGGTGTGTATGTAGCAGCTAGAGAGCGAGGCTCTGAAGGCTACTGGGCAGCAGGAGGGCGCGGGGGTCGGGTGTGGGGGGCGCTGGGCGGGAGGGCCGCGTAGCAGCTGGGCCTCTCGAGGCGTCCGGGGACGGCCGCTGCCGTCTAGGGCCATAGCACCCTGAACGTGCCCGATCTCGTCTGGTCTGGGAAGCTAAGCAGGGTCGGGGGCCCGGTTAGTACTTGGATGGGAGACCGCCTGGGAATACCGGGTGCTGTAGGCTTTTGCTTCTTCTTTTTGTCCCGCCCGCCGGGGGGTCGGGGGTGGGGGGGCCCCCCGCCTTCTGCGCCCCGCCCCCCACTTTCGCCCTCGGGCCCCGGCCCCTCCCCCCCCCCTCGGCGCGACCCGGTGCCCCCCGCCCGGGGCTTCCTCCCCCTCTCCCCCCGCTGCAGCACCACCGCCAGGTGGCGGGCAGCGGCAGAGCGTCCCAGGCGTTCCGTTGGGCCGGCAGCGGAGCCCCAACCCTGGGCCCCCACACCGGGCCGGGGCCGGGCGGCGGGATCCCTAAGTGCCGCCGGGTCTCCTCTCCCCCCGGACCCCGCACCCGCCGCCCCCGCACTCCGGGACATCGCGTACACCCGGCGCGGGACAGCCCACGGCGGCAAACCGTGTCCTGGGCCCCCGGACACCCGGCCCACCGTGCACTTTCTCTCCGCCGCACACCCGGGCCTCGGGCCCGGGCCTCACGCCGGGCGGGCTCCTCGCCGCCGACGGGGCTCCGAGAGACACCACCGGCGCGCCGCACAGGGCGAGTCGCTGGCCCCCTGGGCAGAGAGGACACACAACAGCACACGGAGCGCACGCACCCAAACCCAGACCACCCACCCGGCCCCTGGACCCCTGGCTACACACCCCAAACCCCACCCCACCGGGCCACAGGATAGCCGGCTCCGGCCCCCCGCGCAGCCCCCCGCCCCCGCGCGGGGGCTGCTGCCACACGCAGGCCCTGAGGGGAATCGGGGCAGAACGGTCCTCCCCCAGACGGGGGTGGGGTGGCGGGGTGGGGGGGGGACACTGCAGATCTTCAGGACCTCCGGGTGACGGACCAGCGCGCAAGGCGCGGCCCCTGCCTCCTCCTCCCGGCCCCGCCCCAAAGCCCCTCCCCACCGTGCCCTCGCGTGGGCCGGCGGAGGGCCCTCTCTCGCGCACATCTCCGGCTCCGGCCCTCCGCTCCCACGCGTGGAAGCCTGTCCCTGCGCGCGTGCCCGTGGGTCTGCTCCTCGGGGTGTGGGACGGCGGTGCGTCCGTGGTTTGGGTGGGGGTGGGAGGGCGCGCGCGCGAGACCCGTCAGGCTCCGCCTGGCCCCCCCCACCCCCCACCCCGATAAGGGCAGGTGGGCTAGCGAAGGGCCAGGGCGGCGGGAGGGACCCGACTGCGCAGGGAGGGACGCGTCGCAGCAGATCGGCCTCTTGAGGCGTCCGGGGGCGGCCGCCCTCGTCTACGGCCAGACCGCCCTGAACGCGCCCGATCTCGTCTCACCTCGGAAGCTAAGCAGGGTCGGGCCCGGTTAGGACTTGGATGGGAGACCGCCTGGGAATCCCGGGTGCCCTAGGCTTTTTGCTCTGCTTCTTTTTCTGTCCCGCCCCAGGGGAGGGGGGGGCCCTTCGCCCTCCGCGCCCGGCCCGGCTCCGCCCCCGGCCGGCCCGGACCCTGCCCCGTGGCCCCTGGAGACAGGGTCAGATTGGAGATGTGGAGGCTCAGTCCCCGAGGCTGTCGCCCCTCACACACCTGCCGCAGGTCCGGGCCTCCGGAACTTCTGACCGACCGGCTCTGAATTCAGGACACAGTCTAAAGTTGTCCAAGGAGATGACCACGTTACCACCCTAGGACAGGAAAAATTGGACCCTATCCACATATGCAGAAGAAGAGAATCTAAACAGCTGGCTATTCGTTCACGGTAACATAATTCAGGAATCCAGAGGCGAAGACATCTAGAAACACTTTTCAAACGTCTAAATCTTTAGAACATATTCTGAAGGATTAAGAAGTAGAAGCATTCTTTGGACAGTCACGAGCAAGACCAGGGTGTCGATAGGAAATCCTTCTGTTCGATACTGCAAGAGACGCTCCAAAAACATACTACAACAAGGGAAAACACTAACAATATATGGGAAAGGAAAATCACCTTTCTTCATTTTCCTCACCTCCTACGGTTCTCAAAAGAGAATGTTTGCCCCTATGCGCGGGAGACCTGTAGAAATCCTAGGTGAGTCCAGCAAGATAGCTCTAGATGAAATCAACATTCGATCGATAGTTTCGATATTTCTTATTTCCTCGCAAATACACAATAATGAATGCAATTCTTGAAAAGGATAACATTCAAAGTCTCAGAAAATCCACACAGCACCTACGGGGCAAAGGTGCCAACTTAGACGGAAAACCTAGCAAAAACGTACATGATGGCTCCAATCGATGGAGAGGCTATCCCGCAGTCCTCGATAGACGGACACAGAGTCCCCAAACTAATCATTTCCCCACATAATAAATAATCCCATTTAAACAGGGTTTATAACTAGAAACTTACAATCTGCTTCTTTCTCTTTTTCTTTTAATTTGGGAAAGGGATATGTTAAAGAATGATGATCATGATCATGATTATCATTATGATTATTATATTAAATCGAATTAACCGTACCAAAACCCCACCACTCACCTTATAAAAATGGGAGTTGATGCATATGTGGGAAGCCGCTGTGTATCTTTGTCTCAAGGCGTGGAACCACAAAAACGCTTCTCCCAAACAAATCCCATCTCGACTGTCATCCTTTTCCTTGCTTTTCCTTTGAAAGTTTTTGCTCTCTGTTATAGGACTATCTCATTGAGGTAGTTTGTTAATTTCACAGTTTATAGAATAGATGTGGAACCATCTGGATTCCTTCTGGGCAACTTGTGTGCCAGGGGAAACCTTCTGTTTGGAGAATACTCCTCGCTTACACAGGAAGCTGCAGTTCATCAGCGCTGCTAGAGAATGGCACTGCACGAATCAGTCGAAGCATCTTTATGCGATCTTTGACTAGGTCCGTGTACAAGGGGCTCCCGTGAGGATTACCCTAGATGCTTCCTGGTCACATGTGCCCTATCTTCTCTCTGGTACGTGCTACTCAGAGAATATGCTTGCTCCTGAATTATGCCAGTGTTTATTCATTTCCATTTAGGCTACAGTGTTTTCCAAATGGTCCTATAATTTCGCCTCCCATATCAGCAGGGTGTGTGCAAGAGTTTTCCTCAAAGCCAACACAGTGATCAGTTTCTTAAGTTTCCTCAATCTGGTGAGTTGGAAACTATATCTGGCTTCATTTTTTATTCTGCATTTCCTTGACCAATAATGAGGACACGGGGCCAAAGGCGTATTAAGCGTATTAAACGTAGATATTCTGTAACAGTCATATTTTGCCAATTATATGGGCTACAGATACCTTGTCCTGTTTGAAGCTTGTTTTTGACCCTCTTCATGATATCTTTGGAAACTTTTTATTATGGAAAATTTGAAATAGAAACAAAATCGGAAAGAATAGTAGAATACTCTCTCACTACCCTGACTCAAGAAATCACCAACCCCTGGCCAGATCTTGTTTCTTTTATACCCCTCCTACCTTAAGTTCATGATCCCCTTAATAATATCCCTCCAACGATAAAAAGTCAATATGTTTCTATCAAAGGTAGAGGCTTTCTTCCCTTTTTCAGGGTACTCACAGCCACATTATTCCATGTAAAAATTTCACCGTGTTAGAGATAACAGCAAGTACTCAATGTTTGCGTTTCCCTGAGACACACACGCTCATTTCAGTTTCTTTGAATCCAGTCCAAATACAGTCCATACCTTGTGAGGGGTTGAGATGTCTTTTGAAAGAGTGTCCATACATCGCGACTAGTCGGGGGCAGCCCCGGTTGTCACCATTTCCCTTTGTTTCCTACCGCTGTCCGCAGTGACCCGAGCTATTTTTGCATTGTGAGGGGTTTCATCGTGGATTTAAACGTATTGAACGTGTTTCAATATCTTGCAATTATTAGACTTGCTGGCGATCAAACCGTCCTGTGTTTGGCAAACGGGAGTCTACTCATTCTGGTTCCTGTGTCTTTTGACGTGACCCTCGTCCTGTTGGATATGGTAGCATCCGTGCTTCCCAGTATGAGAAGCGTGCGTTTCCCGCCCCAGACCTCAAGTCAGCGTATGTCTCCAGTAAGTCTTAGGACCGTTTAATAACGATGGTTGGCGGAGACCACAATCTAGATGCTGGTGAAATGCACTAGTGTCGTGTTCGCACCTATGTCTCAGCACTTTCCGTGGAAAAACTTAAAAAAAAAAAAAAAAAAAGAAAGAAAGAAAGAGAGAAAGAAAAGAAAAAAAAATTACAGGAAAACACATTGAGTTTACACTGATAATCCAAGTTCAAACTGAGAACTGAGAGTTTTTTTACATTACTTTACCGATTTCACCTCTTCCTCTCACACCCAGATTCCCAGTCCCCAAAGACACCAACAGCATTTCTTCTTTGCAGGATCCCACAGAATAATCGTAGCCATGCACCATAGAACCGTGGACTGGTTCCTACTGCATGAAGTAGGAAAGGCGAGGAAGGAACCTTCTATTGTTCCGGCTCCACTGTGAAAATGTAAGAGCTGCCGTCCGCCGAAGCCAGTCTGCTCATGTCCAAGGAGCTCTGAGCCACGTCACACTCCTTTGGAATATTTCCCTGAGCCTTCATGTGGGCTCCTGACGTCTGTAGAATCTGACAAGTCACACATTGTCCTCCCGTTTGTGTCCTCCGTGCTTTGAATAGATGTGCTATTGAGTGTTTGAATTTTGTTGTCATTGGTGTATGTGTTTGTGGCAAAGTGTTGAGTGTTTGGTGTGTATGTAGCAGCTAGAGAGCGAGGCTCTGAAGGCTACTGGGCAGCAGGAGGGCGCGGGGTCGGGTGGGGGGCGCTGGGCCGGGAGGGCCGCGTAGCAGCTGGGCCTCTCGAGGCGTCCGGGGACGGCCGCTGCCGTCTAGGGCCATAGCACCCTGAACGTGCCCGATCTCGTCTGGTCTGGGAAGCTAAGCAGGGTCGGGGGCCCGGTTAGTACTTGGATGGGAGACCGCCTGGGAATACCGGGTGCTGTAGGCTTTTGCTTCTTCTTTTGTCCCGCCCGCCGGGGGGTCGGGGGTGGGGGGGCCCCCCGCCTTCTGCGCCCGCCCCCACTTTCGCCCTCGGGCCCCGGCCCCTCCCCCCCCTCGGCGCGACCCGGTGCCCCCGCCCGGGGCTTCCTCCCCTCTCCCCCGCTGCAGCACCACCGCCAGGTGGCGGCAGCGGCAGAGCGTCCCAGGCGTTCCGTTGGGCCGGCAGCGGAGCCCCAACCCTGGGCCCCACACCGGGCCGGGGGCCGGGCGGCGGGATCCCTAAGTGCCGCCGGGTCTCCTCTCCCCCGGACCCCGCACCCGCCGCCCCGCACTCCGGGACATCGCGTACACCCGGCGCGGGACAGCCCACGGCGGCAAACCGTGTCCTGGGCCCCCGGACACCCGGCCCACCGTGCACTTTCTCTCCGCCGCACACCCGGGCCTCGGGCCCGGGCCTCACGCCGGGCGGGCTCCTCGCCGCCGACGGGGCTCCGAGAGACACACCGGCGCGCCGCACAGGGCGAGTCGCTGGCCCCCTGGGCAGAGAGGACACACAACAGCACACGGAGCGCACGCACCCAAACCCAGACCACCCACCGGCCCCTGGACCCCTGGCTACACACCCCAAACCCCACCCCACCGGGCCACAGGATAGCCGGCTCCGGCCCCCCGCGCAGCCCCCCGCCCCCGCGCGGGGGCTGCTGCCACACGCAGGCCCTGAGGGGAATCGGGGCAGAACGGTCCTCCCCAGACGGGGGTGGGGTGGCGGGGTGGGGGGGGGACACTGCAGATCTTCAGGACCTCCGGGTGACGGACCAGCGGCAGGCGCGGCCCTGCCTCCTCCTCCCGGCCCCGCCCCAAAGCCCCTCCCCACCGTGCCCTCGCGTGGGCCGGCGGAGGGCCCTCTCTCGCGCACTCTCCGGCTCCGGCCCTCCGCTCCCACGCGTGGAAGCCTGTCCCTGCGCGCGTGCCCGTGGGTCTGCTCCTCGGGGTGTGGGACGGCGGTGCGTCCGTGGTTTGGGTGGGGGTGGGAGGGCGCGCGCGCGAGACCCGTCAGGCTCCGCCTGGCCCCCCACCCCCACCCCGATAAGGGCAGGTGGGCTAGCGAAGGGCCAGGGCGGCGGGAGGGACCCGACTGCGCAGGGAGGGACGCGTCGCAGCAGATCGGCCTCTTGAGGCGTCCGGGGGCGGCCGCCCTCGTCTACGGCCAGACCGCCCTGAACGCGCCCGATCTCGTCTCACCTCGGAAGCTAAGCAGGGTCGGGCCCGGTTAGGACTTGGATGGGAGACCGCCTGGGAATCCCGGGTGCCCTAGGCTTTTTGCTCTGCTTCTTTTTCTGTCCCGCCCCCCTGGGCTGGGAAGGGGAGGGGGGGGCCTTCGCCCTCCGCGCCCGGCCCGGCTCCGCCCCCGGCCGGCCCGGACCCTGCCCCGTGGCCCCTGGAGACAGGGTCAGATTGGAGATGTGGAGGCTCAGTCCCCGAGGCTGTCGCCCCTCACACACCTGCCGCAGGTCCGGGCCTCCGGAACTTCTGACCGACCGGCTCTGAATTCAGGACACAGTCTAAAGTTGTCCAAGGAGATGACCACGTTACCACCCTAGGACAGGAAAAATTGGACCCTATCCACATATGCAGAAGAAGAGAATCTAAACAGCTGGCTATTCGTTCACGGTAACATAATTCAGGAATCCAGAGGCGAAGACATCTAGAAACACTTTTCAAACGTCTAAATCTTTAGAACATATTCTGAAGGATTAAGAAGTAGAAGCATTCTTTGGACAGTCACGAGCAAGACCAGGGTGTCGATAGGAAATCCTTCTGTTCGATACTGCAAGAGACGCTCCAAAAACATACTACAACAAGGGAAAACACTAACAATATATGGGAAAGGAAAATCACCTTTCTTCATTTTCCTCACCTCCTACGGTTCTCAAAAGAGAATGTTTGCCCCTATGCGCGGGAGACCTGTAGAAATCCTAGGTGAGTCCAGCAAGATAGCTCTAGATGAAATCAACATTCGATCGATAGTTTCGATATTTCTTATTTCCTCGCAAATACACAATAATGAATGCAATTCTTGAAAAGGATAACATTCAAAGTCTCAGAAAATCCACACAGCACCTACGGGGCAAAGGTGCCAACTTAGACGGAAAACCTAGCAAAAACGTACATGATGGCTCCAATCGATGGAGAGGCTATCCCGCAGTCCTCGATAGACGGACACAGAGTCCCCAAACTAATCATTTCCCCCACATTAATAAATAATCCCATTTAAACAGGGTTTATAACTAGAAACTTACAATCTGCTTCTTTCTCTTTTTCTTTTAATTTGGGAAAGGGATATGTTAAAGAATGATGATCATGATCATGATTATCATTATGATTATTATATTAAATCGAATTAACCGTACCAAAACCCCACCACTCACCTTATAAAAATGGGAGTTGATGCATATGTGGGAAGCCGCTGTGTATCTTTGTCTCAAGGCGTGGAACCACAAAAACGCTTCTCCCAAACAAATCCCATCTCGACTGTCATCCTTTTCCTTGCTTTTCCTTTGAAAGTTTTTGCTCTCTGTTATAGGACTATCTCATTGAGGTAGTTTGTTAATTTCACAGTTTATAGAATAGATGTGGAACCATTCTGGATTCCTTCTGGGCAACTTGTGTGCCAGGGGAAACCTTCTGTTTGGAGAATACTCCTCGCTTACACAGGAAGCTGCAGTTCATCAGCGCTGCTAGAGAATGGCACTGCACGAATCAGTCGAAGCATCTTTATGCGATCTTTGACTAGGTCCGTGTACAAGGGGCTCCCGTGAGGATTACCCTAGATGCTTCCTGGTCACATGTGCCCTATCTTCTCTCTGGTACGTGCTACTCAGAGAATATGCTTGCTCCTGAATTATGCCAGTGTTTATTCATTTCCATTTAGGCTACAGTGTTTTCCAAATGGTCCTATAATTTCGCCTCCCATATCAGCAGGGTGTGTGCAAGAGTTTTCCTCAAAGCCAACACAGTGATCAGTTTCTTAAGTTTCCTCAATCTGGTGAGTTGGAAACTATATCTGGCTTCATTTTTTATTCTGCATTTCCTTGACCAATAATGAGGACACGGGGCCAAAGGCGTATTAAGCGTATTAAACGTAGATATTCTGTAACAGTCATATTTTGCCAATTATATGGGCTACAGATACCTTGTCCTGTTTGAAGCTTGTTTTTGACCCTCTTCATGATATCTTTGGAAACTTTTTATTATGGAAAATTTGAAATAGAAACAAAATCGGAAAGAATAGTAGAATACTCTCTCACTACCCTGACTCAAGAAATCACCAACCCCTGGCCAGATCTTGTTTCTTTTATACCCCTCCTACCTTAAGTTCATGATCCCCTTAATAATATCCCTCCAACGATAAAAAGTCAATATGTTTCTATCAAAGGTAGAGGCTTTCTTCCCTTTTTCAGGGTACTCACAGCCACATTATTCCATGTAAAAATTTCACCGTGTTAGAGATAACAGCAAGTACTCAATGTTTGCGTTTCCCTGAGACACACACGCTCATTTCAGTTTCTTTGAATCCAGTCCAAATACAGTCCATACCTTGTGAGGGGTTGAGATGTCTTTTGAAAGAGTGTCCATACATCGCGACTAGTCGGGGGCAGCCCCGGTTGTCACCATTTCCCTTTGTTTCCTACCGCTGTCCGCAGTGACCCGAGCTATTTTTGCATTGTGAGGGGTTTCATCGTGGATTTAAACGTATTGAACGTGTTTCAATATCTTGCAATTATTAGACTTGCTGGCGATCAAACCGTCCTGTGTTTGGCAAACGGGAGTCTACTCATTCTGGTTCCTGTGTCTTTTGACGTGACCCTCGTCCTGTTGGATATGGTAGCATCCGTGCTTCCCAGTATGAGAAGCGTGCGTTTCCCGCCCCAGACCTCAAGTCAGCGTATGTCTCCAGTAAGTCTTAGGACCGTTTAATAACGATGGTTGGCGGAGACCACAATCTAGATGCTGGTGAAATGCACTAGTGTCGTGTTCGCACCTATGTCTCAGCACTTTCCGTGGAAAAACTTAAAAAAAAAAAAAAAAAAAGAAAGAAAGAAAGAGAGAAAGAAAAGAAAAAAAAATTACAGGAAAACACATTGAGTTTACACTGATAATCCAAGTTCAAACTGAGAACTGAGAGTTTTTTTACATTACTTTACCGATTTCACCTCTTCCTCTCACACCCAGATTCCCAGTCCCCAAAGACACCAACAGCATTTCTTCTTTGCAGGATCCCACAGAATAATCGTAGCCATGCACCATAGAACCGTGGACTGGTTCCTACTGCATGAAGTAGGAAAGGCGAGGAAGGAACCTTCTATTGTTCCGGCTCCACTGTGAAAATGTAAGAGCTGCCGTCCGCCGAAGCCAGTCTGCTCATGTCCAAGGAGCTCTGAGCCACGTCACACTCCTTTGGAATATTTCCCTGAGCCTTCATGTGGGCTCCTGACGTCTGTAGAATCTGACAAGTCACACATTGTCCTCCCGTTTGTGTCCTCCGTGCTTTGAATAGATGTGCTATTGAGTGTTTGAATTTTGTTGTCATTGGTGTATGTGTTTGTGGCAAAGTGTTGAGTGTTTGGTGTGTATGTAGCAGCTAGAGAGCGAGGCTCTGAAGGCTACTGGGCAGCAGGAGGGCGCGGGGTCGGGTGGGGGGCGCTGGGCCGGGAGGGCCGCGTAGCAGCTGGGCCTCTCGAGGCGTCCGGGGACGGCCGCTGCCGTCTAGGGCCATAGCACCCTGAACGTGCCCGATCTCGTCTGGTCTGGGAAGCTAAGCAGGGTCGGGGGCCCGGTTAGTACTTGGATGGGAGACCGCCTGGGAATACCGGGTGCTGTAGGCTTTTGCTTCTTCTTTTGTCCCGCCCGCCGGGGGGTCGGGGGTGGGGGGGCCCCCCGCCTTCTGCGCCCGCCCCCACTTTCGCCCTCGGGCCCCGGCCCCTCCCCCCCCTCGGCGCGACCCGGTGCCCCCGCCCGGGGCTTCCTCCCCTCTCCCCCGCTGCAGCACCACCGCCAGGTGGCGGCAGCGGCAGAGCGTCCCAGGCGTTCCGTTGGGCCGGCAGCGGAGCCCCAACCCTGGGCCCCACACCGGGCCGGGGCCGGGCGGCGGGATCCCTAAGTGCCGCCGGGTCTCCTCTCCCCCGGACCCCGCACCCGCCGCCCCGCACTCCGGGACATCGCGTACACCCGGCGCGGGACAGCCCACGGCGGCAAACCGTGTCCTGGGCCCCCGGACACCCGGCCCACCGTGCACTTTCTCTCCGCCGCACACCCGGGCCTCGGGCCCGGGCCTCACGCCGGGCGGGCTCCTCGCCGCCGACGGGGCTCCGAGAGACACACCGGCGCGCCGCACAGGGCGAGTCGCTGGCCCCCTGGGCAGAGAGGACACACAACAGCACACGGAGCGCACGCACCCAAACCCAGACCACCCACCGGCCCCTGGACCCCTGGCTACACACCCCAAACCCCACCCCACCGGGCCACAGGATAGCCGGCTCCGGCCCCCCGCGCAGCCCCCCGCCCCCGCGCGGGGGCTGCTGCCACACGCAGGCCCTGAGGGGAATCGGGGCAGAACGGTCCTCCCCAGACGGGGGTGGGGTGGCGGGGTGGGGGGGGACACTGCAGATCTTCAGGACCTCCGGGTGACGGACCAGCGGCAGGCGCGGCCCTGCCTCCTCCTCCCGGCCCCGCCCCAAAGCCCCTCCCCACCGTGCCCTCGCGTGGGCCGGCGGAGGGCCCTCTCTCGCGCACTCTCCGGCTCCGGCCCTCCGCTCCCACGCGTGGAAGCCTGTCCCTGCGCGCGTGCCCGTGGGTCTGCTCCTCGGGGTGTGGGACGGCGGTGCGTCCGTGGTTTGGGTGGGGGTGGGAGGGCGCGCGCGCGAGACCCGTCAGGCTCCGCCTGGCCCCCCACCCCCACCCCGATAAGGGCAGGTGGGCTAGCGAAGGGCCAGGGCGGCGGGAGGGACCCGACTGCGCAGGGAGGGACGCGTCGCAGCAGATCGGCCTCTTGAGGCGTCCGGGGGCGGCCGCCCTCGTCTACGGCCAGACCGCCCTGAACGCGCCCGATCTCGTCTCACCTCGGAAGCTAAGCAGGGTCGGGCCCGGTTAGGACTTGGATGGGAGACCGCCTGGGAATCCCGGGTGCCCTAGGCTTTTTGCTCTGCTTCTTTTTCTGTCCCGCCCCCCTGGGCTGGGAAGGGGAGGGGGGGGCCTTCGCCCTCCGCGCCCGGCCCGGCTCCGCCCCCGGCCGGCCCGGACCCTGCCCCGTGGCCCCTGGAGACAGGGTCAGATTGGAGATGTGGAGGCTCAGTCCCCGAGGCTGTCGCCCCTCACACACCTGCCGCAGGTCCGGGCCTCCGGAACTTCTGACCGACCGGCTCTGAATTCAGGACACAGTCTAAAGTTGTCCAAGGAGATGACCACGTTACCACCCTAGGACAGGAAAAATTGGACCCTATCCACATATGCAGAAGAAGAGAATCTAAACAGCTGGCTATTCGTTCACGGTAACATAATTCAGGAATCCAGAGGCGAAGACATCTAGAAACACTTTTCAAACGTCTAAATCTTTAGAACATATTCTGAAGGATTAAGAAGTAGAAGCATTCTTTGGACAGTCACGAGCAAGACCAGGGTGTCGATAGGAAATCCTTCTGTTCGATACTGCAAGAGACGCTCCAAAAACATACTACAACAAGGGAAAACACTAACAATATATGGGAAAGGAAAATCACCTTTCTTCATTTTCCTCACCTCCTACGGTTCTCAAAAGAGAATGTTTGCCCCTATGCGCGGGAGACCTGTAGAAATCCTAGGTGAGTCCAGCAAGATAGCTCTAGATGAAATCAACATTCGATCGATAGTTTCGATATTTCTTATTTCCTCGCAAATACACAATAATGAATGCAATTCTTGAAAAGGATAACATTCAAAGTCTCAGAAAATCCACACAGCACCTACGGGGCAAAGGTGCCAACTTAGACGGAAAACCTAGCAAAAACGTACATGATGGCTCCAATCGATGGAGAGGCTATCCCGCAGTCCTCGATAGACGGACACAGAGTCCCCAAACTAATCATTTCCCCCACATTAATAAATAATCCCATTTAAACAGGGTTTATAACTAGAAACTTACAATCTGCTTCTTTCTCTTTTTCTTTTAATTTGGGAAAGGGATATGTTAAAGAATGATGATCATGATCATGATTATCATTATGATTATTATATTAAATCGAATTAACCGTACCAAAACCCCACCACTCACCTTATAAAAATGGGAGTTGATGCATATGTGGGAAGCCGCTGTGTATCTTTGTCTCAAGGCGTGGAACCACAAAAACGCTTCTCCCAAACAAATCCCATCTCGACTGTCATCCTTTTCCTTGCTTTTCCTTTGAAAGTTTTTGCTCTCTGTTATAGGACTATCTCATTGAGGTAGTTTGTTAATTTCACAGTTTATAGAATAGATGTGGAACCATTCTGGATTCCTTCTGGGCAACTTGTGTGCCAGGGGAAACCTTCTGTTTGGAGAATACTCCTCGCTTACACAGGAAGCTGCAGTTCATCAGCGCTGCTAGAGAATGGCACTGCACGAATCAGTCGAAGCATCTTTATGCGATCTTTGACTAGGTCCGTGTACAAGGGGCTCCCGTGAGGATTACCCTAGATGCTTCCTGGTCACATGTGCCCTATCTTCTCTCTGGTACGTGCTACTCAGAGAATATGCTTGCTCCTGAATTATGCCAGTGTTTATTCATTTCCATTTAGGCTACAGTGTTTTCCAAATGGTCCTATAATTTCGCCTCCCATATCAGCAGGGTGTGTGCAAGAGTTTTCCTCAAAGCCAACACAGTGATCAGTTTCTTAAGTTTCCTCAATCTGGTGAGTTGGAAACTATATCTGGCTTCATTTTTTATTCTGCATTTCCTTGACCAATAATGAGGACACGGGGCCAAAGGCGTATTAAGCGTATTAAACGTAGATATTCTGTAACAGTCATATTTTGCCAATTATATGGGCTACAGATACCTTGTCCTGTTTGAAGCTTGTTTTTGACCCTCTTCATGATATCTTTGGAAACTTTTTATTATGGAAAATTTGAAATAGAAACAAAATCGGAAAGAATAGTAGAATACTCTCTCACTACCCTGACTCAAGAAATCACCAACCCCTGGCCAGATCTTGTTTCTTTTATACCCCTCCTACCTTAAGTTCATGATCCCCTTAATAATATCCCTCCAACGATAAAAAGTCAATATGTTTCTATCAAAGGTAGAGGCTTTCTTCCCTTTTTCAGGGTACTCACAGCCACATTATTCCATGTAAAAATTTCACCGTGTTAGAGATAACAGCAAGTACTCAATGTTTGCGTTTCCCTGAGACACACACGCTCATTTCAGTTTCTTTGAATCCAGTCCAAATACAGTCCATACCTTGTGAGGGGTTGAGATGTCTTTTGAAAGAGTGTCCATACATCGCGACTAGTCGGGGGCAGCCCCGGTTGTCACCATTTCCCTTTGTTTCCTACCGCTGTCCGCAGTGACCCGAGCTATTTTTGCATTGTGAGGGGTTTCATCGTGGATTTAAACGTATTGAACGTGTTTCAATATCTTGCAATTATTAGACTTGCTGGCGATCAAACCGTCCTGTGTTTGGCAAACGGGAGTCTACTCATTCTGGTTCCTGTGTCTTTTGACGTGACCCTCGTCCTGTTGGATATGGTAGCATCCGTGCTTCCCAGTATGAGAAGCGTGCGTTTCCCGCCCCAGACCTCAAGTCAGCGTATGTCTCCAGTAAGTCTTAGGACCGTTTAATAACGATGGTTGGCGGAGACCACAATCTAGATGCTGGTGAAATGCACTAGTGTCGTGTTCGCACCTATGTCTCAGCACTTTCCGTGGAAAAACTTAAAAAAAAAAAAAAAAAAAGAAAGAAAGAAAGAGAGAAAGAAAAGAAAAAAAAATTACAGGAAAACACATTGAGTTTACACTGATAATCCAAGTTCAAACTGAGAACTGAGAGTTTTTTTACATTACTTTACCGATTTCACCTCTTCCTCTCACACCCAGATTCCCAGTCCCCAAAGACACCAACAGCATTTCTTCTTTGCAGGATCCCACAGAATAATCGTAGCCATGCACCATAGAACCGTGGACTGGTTCCTACTGCATGAAGTAGGAAAGGCGAGGAAGGAACCTTCTATTGTTCCGGCTCCACTGTGAAAATGTAAGAGCTGCCGTCCGCCGAAGCCAGTCTGCTCATGTCCAAGGAGCTCTGAGCCACGTCACACTCCTTTGGAATATTTCCCTGAGCCTTCATGTGGGCTCCTGACGTCTGTAGAATCTGACAAGTCACACATTGTCCTCCCGTTTGTGTCCTCCGTGCTTTGAATAGATGTGCTATTGAGTGTTTGAATTTTGTTGTCATTGGTGTATGTGTTTGTGGCAAAGTGTTGAGTGTTTGGTGTGTATGTAGCAGCTAGAGAGCGAGGCTCTGAAGGCTACTGGGCAGCAGGAGGGCGCGGGGTCGGGTGGGGGGCGCTGGGCCGGGAGGGCCGCGTAGCAGCTGGGCCTCTCGAGGCGTCCGGGGACGGCCGCTGCCGTCTAGGGCCATAGCACCCTGAACGTGCCCGATCTCGTCTGGTCTGGGAAGCTAAGCAGGGTCGGGGGCCCGGTTAGTACTTGGATGGGAGACCGCCTGGGAATACCGGGTGCTGTAGGCTTTTGCTTCTTCTTTTGTCCCGCCCGCCGGGGGGTCGGGGGTGGGGGGGCCCCCCGCCTTCTGCGCCCGCCCCCACTTTCGCCCTCGGGCCCCGGCCCCTCCCCCCCCTCGGCGCGACCCGGTGCCCCCGCCCGGGGCTTCCTCCCCTCTCCCCCGCTGCAGCACCACCGCCAGGTGGCGGCAGCGGCAGAGCGTCCCAGGCGTTCCGTTGGGCCGGCAGCGGAGCCCCAACCCTGGGCCCCACACCGGGCCGGGGCCGGGCGGCGGGATCCCTAAGTGCCGCCGGGTCTCCTCTCCCCCGGACCCCGCACCCGCCGCCCCGCACTCCGGGACATCGCGTACACCCGGCGCGGGACAGCCCACGGCGGCAAACCGTGTCCTGGGCCCCCGGACACCCGGCCCACCGTGCACTTTCTCTCCGCCGCACACCCGGGCCTCGGGCCCGGGCCTCACGCCGGGCGGGCTCCTCGCCGCCGACGGGGCTCCGAGAGACACACCGGCGCGCCGCACAGGGCGAGTCGCTGGCCCCCTGGGCAGAGAGGACACACAACAGCACACGGAGCGCACGCACCCAAACCCAGACCACCCACCGGCCCCTGGACCCCTGGCTACACACCCCAAACCCCACCCCACCGGGCCACAGGATAGCCGGCTCCGGCCCCCCGCGCAGCCCCCCGCCCCCGCGCGGGGGCTGCTGCCACACGCAGGCCCTGAGGGGAATCGGGGCAGAACGGTCCTCCCCAGACGGGGGTGGGGTGGCGGGGTGGGGGGGGACACTGCAGATCTTCAGGACCTCCGGGTGACGGACCAGCGGCAGGCGCGGCCCTGCCTCCTCCTCCCGGCCCCGCCCCAAAGCCCCTCCCCACCGTGCCCTCGCGTGGGCCGGCGGAGGGCCCTCTCTCGCGCACTCTCCGGCTCCGGCCCTCCGCTCCCACGCGTGGAAGCCTGTCCCTGCGCGCGTGCCCGTGGGTCTGCTCCTCGGGGTGTGGGACGGCGGTGCGTCCGTGGTTTGGGTGGGGGTGGGAGGGCGCGCGCGCGAGACCCGTCAGGCTCCGCCTGGCCCCCCACCCCCACCCCGATAAGGGCAGGTGGGCTAGCGAAGGGCCAGGGCGGCGGGAGGGACCCGACTGCGCAGGGAGGGACGCGTCGCAGCAGATCGGCCTCTTGAGGCGTCCGGGGGCGGCCGCCCTCGTCTACGGCCAGACCGCCCTGAACGCGCCCGATCTCGTCTCACCTCGGAAGCTAAGCAGGGTCGGGCCCGGTTAGGACTTGGATGGGAGACCGCCTGGGAATCCCGGGTGCCCTAGGCTTTTTGCTCTGCTTCTTTTTCTGTCCCGCCCCCCTGGGCTGGGAAGGGGAGGGGGGGGCCTTCGCCCTCCGCGCCCGGCCCGGCTCCGCCCCCGGCCGGCCCGGACCCTGCCCCGTGGCCCCTGGAGACAGGGTCAGATTGGAGATGTGGAGGCTCAGTCCCCGAGGCTGTCGCCCCTCACACACCTGCCGCAGGTCCGGGCCTCCGGAACTTCTGACCGACCGGCTCTGAATTCAGGACACAGTCTAAAGTTGTCCAAGGAGATGACCACGTTACCACCCTAGGACAGGAAAAATTGGACCCTATCCACATATGCAGAAGAAGAGAATCTAAACAGCTGGCTATTCGTTCACGGTAACATAATTCAGGAATCCAGAGGCGAAGACATCTAGAAACACTTTTCAAACGTCTAAATCTTTAGAACATATTCTGAAGGATTAAGAAGTAGAAGCATTCTTTGGACAGTCACGAGCAAGACCAGGGTGTCGATAGGAAATCCTTCTGTTCGATACTGCAAGAGACGCTCCAAAAACATACTACAACAAGGGAAAACACTAACAATATATGGGAAAGGAAAATCACCTTTCTTCATTTTCCTCACCTCCTACGGTTCTCAAAAGAGAATGTTTGCCCCTATGCGCGGGAGACCTGTAGAAATCCTAGGTGAGTCCAGCAAGATAGCTCTAGATGAAATCAACATTCGATCGATAGTTTCGATATTTCTTATTTCCTCGCAAATACACAATAATGAATGCAATTCTTGAAAAGGATAACATTCAAAGTCTCAGAAAATCCACACAGCACCTACGGGGCAAAGGTGCCAACTTAGATGGAAAACCTAGCAAAAACGTACATGATGGCTCCAATCGATGGAGAGGCTATCCCGCAGTCCTCGATAGACGGACACAGAGTCCCCAAACTAATCATTTCCCCCACATTAATAAATAATCCCATTTAAACAGGGTTTATAACTAGAAACTTACAATCTGCTTCTTTCTCTTTTTCTTTTAATTTGGGAAAGGGATATGTTAAAGAATGATGATCATGATCATGATTATCATTATGATTATTATATTAAATCGAATTAACCGTACCAAAACCCCACCACTCACCTTATAAAAATGGGAGTTGATGCATATGTGGGAAGCCGCTGTGTATCTTTGTCTCAAGGCGTGGAACCACAAAAACGCTTCTCCCAAACAAATCCCATCTCGACTGTCATCCTTTTCCTTGCTTTTCCTTTGAAAGTTTTTGCTCTCTGTTATAGGACTATCTCATTGAGGTAGTTTGTTAATTTCACAGTTTATAGAATAGATGTGGAACCATTCTGGATTCCTTCTGGGCAACTTGTGTGCCAGGGGAAACCTTCTGTTTGGAGAATACTCCTCGCTTACACAGGAAGCTGCAGTTCATCAGCGCTGCTAGAGAATGGCACTGCACGAATCAGTCGAAGCATCTTTATGCGATCTTTGACTAGGTCCGTGTACAAGGGGCTCCCGTGAGGATTACCCTAGATGCTTCCTGGTCACATGTGCCCTATCTTCTCTCTGGTACGTGCTACTCAGAGAATATGCTTGCTCCTGAATTATGCCAGTGTTTATTCATTTCCATTTAGGCTACAGTGTTTTCCAAATGGTCCTATAATTTCGCCTCCCATATCAGCAGGGTGTGTGCAAGAGTTTTCCTCAAAGCCAACACAGTGATCAGTTTCTTAAGTTTCCTCAATCTGGTGAGTTGGAAACTATATCTGGCTTCATTTTTTATTCTGCATTTCCTTGACCAATAATGAGGACACGGGGCCAAAGGCGTATTAAGCGTATTAAACGTAGATATTCTGTAACAGTCATATTTTGCCAATTATATGGGCTACAGATACCTTGTCCTGTTTGAAGCTTGTTTTTGACCCTCTTCATGATATCTTTGGAAACTTTTTATTATGGAAAATTTGAAATAGAAACAAAATCGGAAAGAATAGTAGAATACTCTCTCACTACCCTGACTCAAGAAATCACCAACCCCTGGCCAGATCTTGTTTCTTTTATACCCCTCCTACCTTAAGTTCATGATCCCCTTAATAATATCCC
This sequence comes from Lemur catta, assembly GCF_020740605.2. Taxonomy (NCBI): domain Eukaryota; kingdom Metazoa; phylum Chordata; class Mammalia; order Primates; family Lemuridae; genus Lemur; species Lemur catta. The sequence continues at coordinate 777 of NW_025423804.1, read as the reverse complement.
TCCAACGATAAAAAGTCAATATGTTTCTATCAAAGGTAGAGGCTTTCTTCCCTTTTTCAGGGTACTCACAGCCACATTATTCCATGTAAAAATTTCACCGTGTTAGAGATAACAGCAAGTACTCAATGTTTGCGTTTCCCTGAGACACACACGCTCATTTCAGTTTCTTTGAATCCAGTCCAAATACAGTCCATACCTTGTGAGGGGTTGAGATGTCTTTTGAAAGAGTGTCCATACATCGCGACTAGTCGGGGGCAGCCCCGGTTGTCACCATTTCCCTTTGTTTCCTACCGCTGTCCGCAGTGACCCGAGCTATTTTTGCATTGTGAGGGGTTTCATCGTGGATTTAAACGTATTGAACGTGTTTCAATATCTTGCAATTATTAGACTTGCTGGCGATCAAACCGTCCTGTGTTTGGCAAACGGGAGTCTACTCATTCTGGTTCCTGTGTCTTTTGACGTGACCCTCGTCCTGTTGGATATGGTAGCATCCGTGCTTCCCAGTATGAGAAGCGTGCGTTTCCCGCCCCAGACCTCAAGTCAGCGTATGTCTCCAGTAAGTCTTAGGACCGTTTAATAACGATGGTTGGCGGAGACCACAATCTAGATGCTGGTGAAATGCACTAGTGTCGTGTTCGCACCTATGTCTCAGCACTTTCCGTGGAAAAACTTAAAAAAAAAAAAAAAAAAAGAAAGAAAGAAAGAGAGAAAGAAAAGAAAAAAAAATTACAGGAAAACACATTGAGTTTACACTGATAATCCAAGTTCAAACTGAGA
>NW_025423803.1:0-37631 GCF_020740605.2 Lemur catta | reverse complement strand
ATCACTGTAGAGAGAGAGGCCCTTATTCTAGACGCTACCACCGGGGGTTTTGATCTGACGTTTTTTCTGGGGGTATAGTTCTAGGAGCTTTAACACACACATAGATTCTTGTAACCACCACCCCAGTCAAGATCCAGAACAGTCCCCAGACTCCACAACACTCATCCGGAGCCACCCCTTTGCAGTTATGCCTTCCTCACCTCTGCTGCCTGCCAGCAAGTGATCTGTGTCCTTCTCTGAGGTTTTGTCTTGTGGAGAGTGTCAGCAATGAAACCGTACACTTTCCAGCCTTACGAGGTGGGCTTCTTTATGATGCAACATCTCGGGTGAATCTCCAATGCCTCCGTTGATCGTCTGTTCTATTTTCCTGCTGACCAGTATTCCACTGTATGCAACAGCAAGTTTGTTTCTCCATTCTTCCTTCGAAGGACATTCGTGTTGTCTCTAGTTTGGGGTGATCATGAATAAGAGCTGCTTTCAGCACTTATGGACAGGCTTTTGTGCAAACCTAAGTTTTCGTTTCTTTAGGGTAAAGAACCAGAAGTGGCATTATTGGGTCCTATGGTAAATGTCTGTGGAGCATAAAGAAACCGCCAGACTGCTGCTCACACTGGCCATACTGTTCGCTTCCCCACCAGCTACCGGTGAGAGTTCCAGTTGCTCGGCAAGTTGTCGAGCACTTGATACCGACAGTCCTTTAAACCTGGGCCATTCTAACAGGGGCCACAGGGTCTCTCGTCTGGTTTTTGTTTTTTTTTTTTTTTTTTTTTTTTTTTGAGACAGATTCTCGCTTTGTTGCCCAGGCTAGAGTGAGTCCGTGGCATCAGCCTAGCTCACAGCGACTTCAAACTCCTCGGCTTAAGTGATCCTACTGCCTCAGCCTCCCGAGTAGCTGGGACTACAGCCATGCGCCACCATGCCTGGCTAATTTTTTCTGTATATATTTTTAGTTGTCCAGCTAATTTCTTTCTAGTTTTAGTAGAGATGGGGTCTCACTCTTGCTCAGGCTGGTCTCGAACTCCTGACCTCGAGAGATCCACCCACCTCGGCCTCCCAGAGTGCTAGGATTACAGGCGTCAGCTACCGCGCCCGGCCTTCGTCTCCGTTTTAATTCATATTCCCCTAATGGTTCGTGACATTGGAGTTTTTATATCACCCGTGGACTTTGAATCTCATCGAATGGTTTTTCTGCACATGTTGATGTGATCTTGTTGTTGTTCTTCTTCCTCTGATGTCTCAATCTGTGGATGAGGTAGATGGATTTTCAGTTATAGAAGGAACATCACTTGAGTTCCTGGTATGAAACCCCCTGGATCGTGATTTATTATTCTTTTCTTATCTTGCTAGATTTGAACTGCGAGCTTGTCGTTGAAGAATTTTGTGCCCGATTGAGAAAGAGTATTGACTGGGCTGTAGTTTTCTCGGTATCAGTGCTGTGCTAGCCTCATAAAATCAGTTGGAAGTGTCCCCTCAGCCTTATTTTCTTGTGTAGAATCAGTGTTATTTCTCCATTTAACGTTTGGCAGAATACGCTGCCGACACTGCCTGGGCCTAGGGATCTTTTTGCAAAGGCTTTTAAACTGCGAGTTCAGTTTCATTAAGAGATACAGGACTGTGCACACCGTTTGATGTTTGAACGACATCTTGCGTGACTTTGGTAGCTTATGGTTCTCGAGTACGTGGTCCATTTGATCTGAGCCGTAGAATTCACACAAGAGAGTTGTTTGCCCTATGACTACATTGTCCCTTTTATGTTCTCTGGGTCTATAGTGAAATCTCTTCTTTCATTCCTGCTATTGGTACCTTGCTGCTTCTCTCTGTTTTTTCCCCTGTCAGCGTTGCTACAGGTGGATGAATTTTATTGATCATTTCAAAGAACAGGCTTTTGGTTTCAGTGAGGTTATCTATTTTGCATCTGTTGGAAATTTCCTGGTTTTCTGTGGCTCGTATTTTGTACACATGCTGGGAGTTTTGAAATGATGTCCATAGCTTGAGCAGCCATTTTGACTAGACGTAAAATCAGTGACCAAAAAGGAGAAAATATAAAAGAATGTGCCACCAGGGTATAAAATTTAGGAAAAGTCTCCTTTACGAAAGAAGATGAACGCTTGTGAGAAGAGCACGTGCTAGTCACGCATCGATTGTTCTTAAAATTATTCTAGAGGTTGGGGTGGAAAGTGTCGGCAAAGAATAGGCATCGCTGAATGCGTTGCACCCTTTTGCATACCATGTGACAGGGATGCAATGATTGGTGTCGTTTCTAACACCTCTGCTATATGCCAGCCACAGTCTACGTTCTAGACCCGTATTATCTCAGTTGATCCCCAGAAGACAAGGTGGGGGGTCTCCTGATTGTCCCTGTTTTACACACGGGAAGTGGAGGGACAGAGAGGTCAAGTGAGGTGTATAATGACGGCTCTCCTTTCTTCCCTCATCACCCTTTGTTTCAGTCCGGCCACACACCCTCCTCGCTACCTTCTGGATCGCTGAGAACCTCCAGCTGCAGCTTCTTGCCCAGACCCGAGGCCCGAGCGGAGCGTCCAGCTCAGACGAGACCTCCATGGATCCACTCCAGAAATGGAATCCGGTGATGATCTCGGGATCTTCCCGGATGCCGGCGGCAGAGACTTCGCAGGCGGGCCCAGCAGCCCCTCGGCCTTCCTGCTCGGAGCAGCTGACGGGGGCCCTGGGAAACCCACGCCCCGGCCCTGGCACCAGCCACCCTGCGCCCCTGCCAGAGGGGCTGCTCCAGCAGCGGTACCGGGAGGAGAAGACCCTGCCAGAGAGGCGGTGGGAGAAGCTGGCGCTCCCGCAGAAGAAGAAAGCAATCCTGGGCCACCTGAGGCGCAGACACCGGGATCACATGGCACCTTACCCGGCTGAGCGGGAACCCAGGCTCGTTCCGTCAGGGAGCAGGGATCAGAATCGATTCCGATGCGAGTGTCGATACTGCCAGAGCCACAGGCCCACTCTTGCCGGGATCCCTGGGGAGAGGAGCGGGGCCCCTCCCGCGTCCTCCTGGGAGGCGCTGGTGCAGGGCCTCAGCGGCCTGACCCTCAGCCTGGGCGGCAGCCAGCCCGGCCTCCTGCCCGGAGGGGCGCTCCAGCAGCAGGAGAGGGAGGAGAAGCGCCAGCTGGAGAGGCAGCAGGAGAGCAAGAGAGTGTTCCAGAGGCTGCTCAAACAGTGGTTAGAGGAAAACTGAGGCACTGCCGGTCACGCGACGCAGGTCGGAAGGGATTCAGACGTAGACGCGGTGTTGCCGGCTCCGGGGCGGGGGCCAGACAGTGAGCTCTGGTCGGGGGACTGCCGAGGCCTGTGCCATCACCGCAGTCCTCCCAGTATGACCTTGGAAGGAAGGTCCTGCTCGCTCGTGCCTGTCATTCCTGGATCGCTGCGAGGCGTTCTGTGGCAACGGGGACTGCGTACCAATGGTCCTCACCTCATCTCGTGTGGCTTCCGTGGTGCATGTTGTCACTTTGCCACCCCGGATCTCCGTCTTTGCTCCCTACCTTGCTGTCAGTAAGAGATAAAATGTCTGTGTAGTGTCAATGCCGTGTTGCTGTCCCTGTGCTTTTGTGCCATTTAACTGACTGCCTCTGAGAAGCAGCGCTGGGTCTGTTGAAATGCAACGCGCCACCCTGAGGTCCAGTTTCAAGAACCGCAGGCTAAACAAAGTGTGGGGAAGGGACGTGGAATGAGACCTTGGTGGCTCCCCATTGTACTGTGTGTGTAAGCTATTCTGAATATGATAAGCTAAATGTAAGTAAACGTTTCCCTGCTCCTTAACAGTCGCGTTGTATTCCCCGTCGCGGGAGTTCCGATGGGGCACCTCATCATCAATACCAAATAAATGTACGTGTGAAAGAAAGTAACGGAAGAATTCAGGTTTGTTTATCAGTAGTGGTTTGTTTCCTGTCGGATCTGAGATCACTCCCTTGAAATGCCCAACAGCGGCTCAAGAGTTCATCAAGGGGAGCTCTGCGCTGGGGGCTGCGGAACAGGGGAGGGGCCACCAGAGAACACAGTCCGGTCGCCGAGGCCCCGCGACGGGACCACAGGACCAGCAACCACGCCAGCCAGGGGGCGCAAACGGAAGAGGGTCCTCCTACTCGCGGGAGACGTGGAAGCAGAGTCCGCTGCCCACTGTGGGAGCCCCTGCCCCCTGGTGCCGATGCCCTGGCTTAGGGGATCCGGGGCGGTTCTCTGCTGTCTGGTGGGGTGCCTGGGTGGGTGGCCGTGAACAGCGGTTTCGTACCTGCTCTGTGAGAACCAGAGCATCCTTGACTTACTTCACAATCCTATTAGCACTTAGACACGGTCTTGTACTTTCAAGAGCCACCATTGTTTAAATCTACCTTTTTTTCCCCCTGCAGAATCCTGACGTGTGTCCCCAGCAAGTGACCGTGCGATTCTGCTGAACTGAAAGCAAATTCTGCTTTGTGTCAGTCTGTTTTCAGGTGGACCCCAGAGCTGCCTGGCCGCAAAAATCTTCGTGTCTCCTGCCCACAGAAGGGACTTGAAAACAGGTACGATTCTTCGATTCTGAACTTGGGATCCATCTCGTGGGAGAGCTTGACGGTTAAACCGACCCTGCCAGGATTCCCTCCCAGCTCCGGGGTGAAGGAAATTAAAGCAGGGCTTTTCTTTCTTGAAACTCCAGGGCCTCAGTTCAGACTGGCGAATCAGGGAGAGTTTAGAAGGGGTACCATGGCATTGCACTTCGCCTGATGTGTGCTAGGTTTCTGTGCGTATTTCCGAGGTTTAGCTCATTTTGTCCTCTCCCACAGACCCATCATCATCTAGTAACATTTTCTGTCCTCTTAGGAATTTGGAAAGCAGAGTACAGAGAGGCAGGGAACTTGCCCAAGGTCACACAGGCGGTAGGAGGTGGAAGTGCCGTGCACACCCAGGCAGGCCGGAGTCAGAGCTGGCGCCCTTCACCGGTTCATCTCCGGGAGGCTGAAGGGTGAAGGGCAAAGCGCCAGGGGCTCCAGCGGACCTGCCATAGCTGGTGGCACCACATCCTAGTGAGACACATCGTTGAATCCCTGCCGCCATGCAGCGGGGCTGGTGGACGCATCCCCACGTTGCAGAGGCTTCATGGAAGCCGAGAAGTGGTGCCCAGAGACACACAGGCCTTGGTCTGACTCGCCAAACACCGAATTGCTTGCTGGCGACCTCCCCAGTCGATTCCGACCCACGCTGCCAGTGACAGTAATCGTTGAACCAATCGTAACGGCTTCAGTTCGCTCACTTTGCCTCCCCCCGTTCTGTGTTGTACTAGCTGTCGTGGGGAAGGGAAGAGGAATAGCAGAGGGTGTTCCTGCCCTTGTGATTTGAGCATTTCATCAGGGAGAGAGACCAGGCGCTGTCTCAGTGCGTTCTGTGTTGCTGTAACGGTACCGCAGACCAGGTGCTGTGGTTTGGATATGGTTTGTGTGTTCCCCCAAAACTCGTGCTGAAGCTGGATCCCCGGTGTGGCAGTGCTGGGAGGGGGGGTCCCCGTGGGAGGTGTTAGGGTGATGGGGGTGGATCCCTCATGAAGAGATGAGCATCCTCTGAAGCCCCCTCCTGCTGGGGTGAGGCAGTGACCGCTCTTCCAGGAGTGGATTCTGTGTCAGGAGAGCAGGTTGTTGGAAACAGCCTCCCTTCCTCAGTTTCCCTCTCTGGCTTCCTCTCGCCATGTGATCTCTTGGGACACGCCGGCTCCCCTTCCACCTTCCGACGTGAGCTGAAGCAGCCTAAGGCCGTGAGGAGGTACAGATGCTCAGTCTGAACGTGCCAGCCACCAGAACCGTGAGCCAGAGAAACCCATTTTCCTTATGTATTACCCAGTCTCCGGCGTTCTGTTGCAACAACACAAAATAGACGAAGACACTGGGTAATTTATAATGACGAGAAATTTATTTCTCATAGTTCTGGATGCCGGGAAGCCCGAGATCAAGGTAGCGGCTTCTGGTGTCTGGCGAGGGCCTTCTTGCAGTGTGCTCCCGTGGGGGAAGGCCGAAGGGCGAGGGGGGATGAACGTTGTGTCCTCACAGGGCAGAAGAGGGACAGACAGGGTACCCCCACTCCTCCCAGCCCTCAACAGAAGTGGCATCGATCCCTTCATGAGAGCACCACCCGTATGAGTGAAGCACCTGCCGGTAGGCCATACCTCCCACTGTGGCATCAGGCATCAGCTTTCCACCTGAGTTTTGGAGGGGACAAAAATATTCGAACCATAGCAGACACACGTAGACGTGTCAGAGGTGAGGTGATTGACCCAAATGCATGGCCCGAGTTGCCGGGAGATGAGACGAGTGAGAAGACTCTGGGTCGGAGAATGTGGACACTGGGGCTTTGCTGAGGGAGGTCATAGCTGCAGAGTGACCCGTGGTCTGCGAGAGGACGCCTGGAGAATGGCTGGGCAGGTGTAACTGGGGGAGGCAGCACGCCCTCCACACGCCCACCTCGACGACTTGGCCCCCTTTCCCATGTGTGCAGTGTAGGAGGGGACGCGGGGGTGACAGCCACGACACCATACTATCCCAGGTTGCAGACAGGAAGCTGAAATCCAGCAATGTCCAGGATTTCAAATTCTAAACCAGAGACACAACCAAAGGCACCGGGGGGTCAGAAAATGTGGGGAGGGAGGAGGGTGCCAATGTGATACGCAATTAGAAAATCTGGGTAGACCCGGAGGAAGTAAGGAAAAGCAAGGAGTACATTAAAAACCATCCCATGAGAGAGCCTGGGGCCAGCTGGCTTCATTAGTGAATTTTACCCAACGTTTGCAAAAGAAATACTCCCAGTCCTCCACAGGCTCTTCTGGAATGTAGACGAGGGGGGCCCATTCCCGAGCACACTGTCTGGGAATCCTACTACCCTGCGCTACAGCCGGACAGACACTTCACAAGCGCACTGTAGACCAGTATCCATCCCGCCTATGCGTATGGATGCACGAAATCTCCACAAAATATTAGCAAACCAAATCCAGCAGCCTGTACAAAATGTCGTGCAACGTGACCAAGTGAGGTTTATCGTAGCCGTGCAAGATTGGTTCAACGTTCAAAACACGGTCTAGGTATACACTCTATTAATATGAGAGCCAGTCTTCACAGACAAAGGAAAAGCATTTGGCAAAATCCAAGACCCGTTCACGACAGAAGCACTAAACAAACCATGTCCAGAAAAGGAAGGTCCTGAACCTATAAAGGGTATCTACGAGATAGTCCCGCTCACATCATACTTCCTGGTGGAGAAATGCATTGTTTTCCCCTGACATCCAGAGCAAGGTGAGGGTGTCTGCTCCCGCCACTTCTGTCTACCATCGCGCTGCAGGTTCTGGCCATTGCAAGCATGCAAGGAAAAGAAGTGTAAGCACAGAGAAATTAGAAAGGAAAACACCTGCCCACACAGAGACACCCACTGGGATGTTCACAGCAGCGATATGCGTGAAGCCCCACGGTGGAAACAGTGGGAACGTCCCCCGGTAGGTCAAGGGCTACACAAGATGTGGCACAGCCACACAGCAGGACGTTACTGAGCAGGAAGGAACAAAGTGCTGATACGTGGACGGCATGTTGGAATCCCAGAAACGTTACGCTCAGTGATAGAAGCCAGACACAAAAGACCACTTACTGCCTGAGTCAGGTTCTAGGAAATGCCCAGAAAGGGCAGATCTACACAGTCAAAAGTAGGCTTGTGCTGGCCTGGGGCTGAGGTAGCAATGGGGACCGACTGCCGGTGGGCAGGCGGGGTCTTTCTGGGGTGATGACAGTGCTCTCGGCGGGACTGCGGTGAGGGTTCCACCACTGTGTGAACTGACTAAAATTCACTGTGCCCTTTAGGTATGTGCGTTTCATGGTTGGAAATTAGACCTCAGTAAAGCTGTTCTTAAAATGCAATGCAAATGTGAATGTAAGTCATGGACGAAAAGGTATGCCGCCGTGTCTTTTGTGTTTCTGTTTCTGTTTTTGTTTGTTGCTTTCCAACAGTAAGGTTTCCCCACCCTTTTCGTGGTCTTAGGTCTTGCCTACGTCTCCCGCCTCGTCGCCGGCCTCCCGAGTGTGGACGTGACGCTCCAACCGGCCAGGGCCGCTGTGCACGTCTGGGCAGAAGGAGTGCTGGTCAGTGCACGTGTCCACGTGGGTGTGTGTGTGTGTGTGTGCGCGCGTGTGTGTGCGCCGGCGTGTGTGCGCAGGCACCCTGCGCTTGCACATCCCTGTTGAGTCACCCTTCCACGTCTGTGGGCGGCTCCGATAATCCCTCCTGGCCCTGAACTCCGCTTGCCTGCTTTTCTATTCACACATCCCAAGGGCTCAGCTTCGGTTTCCCTGGTAACCAACCTCCGCCCTCAGCTTCCACCTCTGGTGGCAGCAAGACATGGAGAGTGGGGAGGGCTGGTGCCTCACCCACAGGGCCCCTGCCTGAGCTGAGTGCGGTTTCCAAGACAACGGAACTGCAGATCCCTTTCCAGCTGTGAGGCCCTTCTCCCTCCCGGCTGCCTGCGGGCTGTCAACTAGGAACAGGGAAGTCGTGGCATACACACGCCCCTGAGGCCTTGAAATTGTTCCACACAGGGCTGCAGAATAGATATGTCACAAACAGCTCTCGAAAACAAGGAATATGATGAAAAGTGTTTTTCATTCAGTAACAACAGACAGGGCTATACGGTCTGAGATTGTATTGACAGACAGGACAGGACAGGTGAAGTGGAGTGTGTGCCTATGTCCCTCAACCTCAGCTGTGCATCAGAGCTCCCGGGGAGCATTCCTAAAGGGACAGATGCCGGACACCGTCCCCTTAGCAGGTCTGGAGCGTGGCCCTGGCACGAGTATCATTTTACAGCTCCTCTCCTGAAGGCGGCCTGGGCTGCAGCTGCGGAAACGGAACCATCGTTGAGGGAGGGAAACCAACATCAGAAATTGGAGGCCCCTCTTCACAGGGGAAGGCAGGTCTCCATCGTCCCCTGCCGTCCCAAGACAGGTTTCTCGGGCTAAGGGAGAAGGACAGTTTCAAATCACTGTAAATGTGTGTTTGAAATCTTACACCGTACTTGCGGTTCATTCTCAATCTTCCTGACTCAAAATGTTGATGTGAAACCCCTGCATCTGCTAATGAAGCACACCACTTCTTATTTCTCGCGACGATCCCTGATGCTCGAGTGACTCTCAGAGCCGGGCAAGCTCTTTGGTAGGTGCCGTCACGAGACACAGCACAGTAGTTCTTTCAAAATCAAAGACGGCTCAGGTTTGCATCAGTCGGTGTGGATGAATCAGCTCTTACGCTTCTTTGCTAAATGTGTCCAGTGGCGTTCTCTCACATTGCCCTAACTGGTATGATCAAATGAATTCTTGTGCTTAGATAAAAGCCCTGAAGGCACTAGGAAATGTACGATGCAAAATGAAATTCAGCGGCGCGCTGTTACACGCGCAGCCACGCAGACCCGCCTCCCCACACTTGCTGCTCTGTAGCCGTCTCTGCTGGATACTCACCTCTGTGTTTCCGAATGGCGGTTTCCTACCGCCATGTCCTCGTGCATCCAGTTATGTGTTATCTGGTGACATCTGGGAGAAGAGGAGGATTGTACCCTCTCACATACATCACAGTGCCCAGGTCTTCTCCTCCGAGTTCCTAGTGGGGGGGCCCCCATTCCAGGGCATACGTCTCTACTCAGGAGGCCTTTCGAGTGTCTGTGCCAGGAACAAAGCCCTCACGGAGGCTTTCTGCGAGACCGTGGTGACGTGGAGGTCGTGGTTGGCCCTTTCCGGAGCATTGCAGGGGAGTCGTGGGGTGAGCGAGGTCAAACCTAGGAGCCTTCGCAGGTTAGAGGAATTGTGTGGGTGACAGTGTCCACCCATGAGTCAGGGCACACGGGTTCGTGGTCCTCCTGCTGGTTTCTAGGGCTCGTGGACGTCTGAGTGGAGGTGCCCTCTAAGCCACGGCCTGTGGGGGCTGCGGGGCTCAGCTGACATTTCCCAGGTAGGGCTGATGATGACGGAAGCCATCCTCATACCAGGGGCTAAGGACAGAAACAGGCCGGACTGGTTTCCAATCGCTCTGGCTGGCAGTGCTCATACCCAGGATCACATATGGAGCGAGAAGAGCCCAGGAAAGAGGTTGGAAGCCAGGAAAAAAACTCGATTTTTGAGGTGATCAAAGAGAAAGGACCAAGAAGGAGACTCAGAAGTAATAGTCTGAGGCAGAGGAGGAAAGCCAGGGGGCGGCTGTCACAGACGCCGAGAAAGCAGAGTGTTTTGAATGAAGGGATGTCGACTGTGGCCAAGATGGCATGAGGTACTTCGGTTTGGCAAGGCGGAACTAGCCAGAGATTTTAGCTGGGGAGCATTCCACGGAGGTGGGGTACATCGAGGAAGGAGGGAGAGGCATCCCAGTTAAGTATGCTGGTGTAGTCTACACTTTGGACAAGCTCGGCTTGAAAGGCCTCAGAGACACAGGGTGGTCACAGCAAAGGGCTGCTGACTTTTCAGGGTGTGTCATTGGCCCCTCAAAATGTGAGAGGAAAGCAACAGGAAGCAGGTGCCAGAAATCCGTGATGATCGCGAGGACTGCTCACTAGGTGACCGTGTCATGGAGAGGGGCACCAGCCGCAGGCGTGTTTCTCCTAAGTTGAGGATCGAGGAGCAGTGGTTCCCAAGCTCCTGCGGAGCTGCGGGAGGGCTTCCGTCATCCCTCTCCCGCCCCGGGTCTCATCGCTGTGGCCCATGGTGCGATGGGTTGGGAGACACAACATCTTCCATGCACAAGGCCTAAATGGGTGGTAACGGGGGAGAGTCCAAGACTGAGTTAAGTCAACAAAGCTTGACGCCCAGGGGAGGGGTTGGGAGAGGGTCACAGCAGGTATCCGAGGGAGGAAGAGGCCGCTGGCAGGGCACAGAGCCCTCTTGTGATAGGGGGGACGTGAGGGGCTCGGGTTTGGGGTGACCGGGGCTGGGGATGTGGGACCTTGGCTGGGCTGGTGATCAGGTCGCATGTCTGGTGCAAAGATGTTTCTTCGTCCAGGGCGATAGAAGCGTGGGGAGCTACCAGGAGCTAGGAGAGGTTGGCCTTGTGTGCGGCCCCACCCAGGATGGATCGGAAGCCTCTGTGAAACTCAGCCCTGGCAGTGAGACCGGCCTCGATGTCTCATATCTGGGGGCGAGGGGCCGTGCTTTGGGGCCCTTCAGGACAGGATCAGACATGCTGAGCCACAAAGCGACGTCATAGAACTCCCCAGTGATTATGCCTCTGCAAAGCTGGGACATCAGAGTCTCAGTCCTCAGATCACCAGGAAGGGGATGCCAGGGCTGTAGTGCCCGGGGGGTGTTTGCATGTGCAAGGAGAGGCCCGAGTCTGGAGGTTCTGTGATCGTGCATCGGGCCACCCGTATCAGGCCACCATAAAATAACAGCTGTGTGCTCCCCAGTGAAGGTGCGGGGTCCAATCTAAAAGAAGAGTCCTGCCGTGACTACCTGGCCACAGCCCCGGCGCTATCAGGAAACGAAGGTCCTTGTCAAGGAAACCCCATCGTTGCAAAGCTCCTTAAATTCTGTGTGGGTGGCGGTGGGTGTCAGGGTGCCCGATCTGAGAGGGAGCCCCCATGAGGAGAGGAGACCAGATGGGGCGTGACTGTGACAAGAGGAGAACCAAGCCCTTCCTCCAAAGTGACCCCTTTCGGGATCCTGGTGGAGACACGAGAGCCCTGGTAGCCTCTTTGGGCCTGGTCCCCGGTTGGCATTTGTCAGACTCGAGGGCCTCAGAGCGCTGCTGTTCCATCAGGAGAAAGTGGGGGCAGAAGGCATGATTTTCGGAGGTTCGAGAACCAAAGGGGGCAATGGTTATATAAATGTTTCTAAATCATACAGCTCCATATGAAGAAAGAATGTTATTGCTGATGTTGTTTCTGCTAACTGCTGTCGTTGCTTCTATCATCCAATGGGTTCTCCTAGACGGAAAACACACTCAAAGGGCCCAAAACAGTGAACTTGCCCAGACACGTGTCCTTGACTAGGAGCCTTTCATTGTTTCTCCCCCAGGGACCCAGGGCAGTGTCCCCCTGGAGGGCACGCGACATCTAGGAGAAATGGGGAGGTTCTGCCTTGAAGAACAGGTTACCTGACAAACCACAGCTTGATGGGCAGGAGATCTGGAAGACAATTCCGCATCTGTCAGGAACGCCTGGAATTCTCACCCATTCCTCAACTCTTGGGAGGAAACTGGCATTCTTGTCCTTCAAAAGAAATAAGAAGCAAAAGGCCTCCTTCTTTTAATAAGAAATTTTGGCTTACTGCATTTTTTGCAAGCATCCTTTTCTGGCTCTGAAACATTTTTTGATTCCCAGCTGTAGGGCTCGGACCCTGGGACATGGTGTCTGTGTTGCTAAGGGACACGGGAGCCTGGCATCGTGTGGGGACAGCAATGACGGGCCTCAAGGAAGCCCTGCTCACCTCACCGACGACTCTTATCAGTTACTCTAGCGTGTGTCCGTTTGTCTGGTCCTCTCCTCGTGCTGTGCTCTGTTGTTGAGGTCCATGCGTGCGGGGTTCAAGTTGTCCTGGGTTAAAGGAGAAGAGGAGGCTAGGACGCCCCAATCCCCCTCTAACGTGGACTGATAAGACGGCAGGCAGAGGAGCCGGAGGAGACGGTGTCCAGGGACCACACAGTCGCTCGTGCCCCTCAGACCCCACGGGGACTTTAGGTTCATTTATTCACTCAGACTGATCGGGTCTTCATCGTGAGTGTCTGCCCTCTGGACTGGATAGTAAGGGGGAAACCCCATGGGATTTTTCTCTAATCTGGTGTCATCTGCTGCAGTCATGTGACCGGTCCGTTTGTATAAACACACCCCACCTCCCTATTCCTTTCCGAGATGGGGAATGGGTCTCCCTGGAGATGGGGACAGGGGGTCTGTGACGTCTTATGTTGTTTGCCGCATTCTCGTTGGTCTCTAGGGAAAGGATGACTCTTGTCTCCCAGGTCCTGCTGGTGGCTCTGACCCGCTCAGCCGTGTGTGTCGCTGGTGTAACTTGCGTTTTGTCTCTCATGCTGGCTCCCTGGCTCACCCAGCCTCAGCCCACCTGTGCAGGCACCTGCAGACCCCTCTGAGTCTGGGTCTCATCCTCCACCCTGCCCCTGGCCAGGGCTGTCCACTGCACAGCCTCAGCTGCAGGGTCACCTAGCTCCTAACCAGGTTAGACTTCCTGCACGGTAGCACCCCGGGCTCTTGAATCAGCCACTTCCCACATACCCCCCTCAGGGAATGTAGCCCCCTGGGGTCTCACTCACAACACAGCATACACCAAGATCAGCTCCAGAAAGCTAAATTCCTAAACTCCTGCCATCCCTCCGCCCAAAGCGGCTACTGGGTCATTCTGCAGAGTGAACTGCCTTGGGGCCCAAACATGCCTGGGGTAAATCCCTCCTTTGCCTGGAGCTCCTCTCCACTTCTCTGACACGCCTTCCTCATCTGAAATGGCTGCCTCTGTCTGCCACTGCCCCTGGCGACCTCCTACCCCCTGTGACTAGAATGGGTCACTTTCTTTGGCTTATCTATTGTGCTGACCCCAGGCTGGCCACACTATATCCAGGTCAAAAAGGGCCTACTTTGGAATTTGTACTTTGTCAGGAACACCAGGAGATTATGTTGCTATGATATCTCCTTCTCAAAAAAAGATATTATATAAAAAGAAAGCTAAAGAAAGGAATGGTCAGTTGTGCCAAAGACACCTAGGAGGTTGGCTCAGATGTGCATAGAGGAGTTAGGCAATGTGGTGATTACCGGCAGCCTTGACAAGACCAGTTTTATTGCCGTGATAGGGACAGAAGCGCTATCAAAGGGAGTTGAGGAGCAAATGTTCTCTGCAGTTGAAGCAATTTTGCATCGAAGGGCGACGCATTATGTGCCAGGAGCTGCTGAAGGACACATGTGGGAAGAAGGTGAGTCCCGCCCCCCGCCCCCCCCCCCCCCCGGGCCCGATTTTGTTTGTGGAAGGCCCCGATATAGAGGGAGCAGTTGAAGATTCAGAAGAGAGAAGTGATCATTGTAGGAGCAAAGACCCTTAGGAGGTGGGAGGCCTGGGATCCTGGGTGAGGTGAGGGGCTGGTTTCCGTGAGGAGCACTGTGTGCAGGAGGGAGGCAGGGAATGCCCGGGCAGGCGCGGGCAGATTGGATTTGGGGAGCTCTGCGAATCCCCCCGAGTGCTACTGTCTTCTCGATGAATCGTCAGGAGAGGTGATTGGAATGGAGGAGGGTTGTACACTAGTCAGAGGCACAGGTAGGACGGGAGTCGAGTGAGAAGCAATCCTCTCAGGGTCGTGGACCCCTGGAAGATAATTCAGTAGGGCTTTAAGGTTTTTCTCATCGATGTTCAGGTGCTCAGTTACAGGCAGGGCGCCTGGGCGTCACCGGACACCGGGGAGGAGCGCGGTCTCCCCTGGGGCCCAGGGCGTGACTGCGGGCGGGGGAGACTCAGGTGCGGAGGGGAAGATCCCCGAGGCCCTAGCGTCTCCGGGGGTGGCCTGGCCAGCCTCGTGGGCGCTGAGCTCGCCAGGAAGGATCAGAGGACAGGGGGGCTGAGAGGAAGACCGTGAGTGCGCCACGTGAGAGGCGGGAGGAGAATGACAGCGCGTTCCTACAGGTCCCGAGCGTGGGGGGGCCGGGGTGACCGGGGCAGTCGTGCCTCAGGTCCCGCACATCAGCGGTCCCACCCCTTAGCCTACAGGGGGCGACAGAGGAGGGAAGGAATCCTCCAGACGGGCAGCGAGAGCGAGACTGGCACCGGCTTCACCCGTCGCCGACGCGCAGGCCCGGAACCCGCCAGTCGCAGGCCAGCCCCGGCTCCGGGGCGCGTATTTCCGGCGGCGCTGAGACTTCCTGCGGCTGTTGCTATGGTTCCCAGGGCGGGACTGGGGTGGGCTCTTGTTCTGGGGTCCGTGCCCCGGGAGGGGTTCGGCGGGGCCGTTTCGGCCGGTCCCAGTCCCTTATCTGGTCCTGGCCTTCGTGCCGGTGGGCTTCCCCAGCCCCGACCTCCAGGGCTCTGGGCTGAAAATGGCCGAGAAGCTGGATTTTCCTCGGAGACTGGCTCCGCTCGTTTCTCCCTCCGGCAGGGGGCAGTGTTGCACCCTGGAGCCACTCGGCCCGCCTCGCCCCCGCCCTTCGTGCTTGAAAAAACGCCGCGGAGCCTTTTCTGGCGAAAAGACCTGTTTTTCCTGGCGGGTGGGCCGGCTGAGTCCTGGCTTTTGCATTGTCGCCTTCTGGGGGGTTCTTGGCAGAAACTCGCTGCCAGTGGACAAAGCCCTTTTGCTTTTCAGAGTGGCATTTCTCCTGCTGGGCTGCCTCGGTCTCTTAGCAACCCCTATTTTGCTTCTCTGAATGGTCTTGTTCTTTTTCCCCATGTTGTCCTGGGGCTCATGGACCTTTTTCAATATATTCTTTCTTTATGGACGTCGTTCAACCTCATTGTAGAACATTTGGA
The DNA here is from genome assembly GCF_020740605.2 of Lemur catta. NCBI lineage: Eukaryota > Metazoa > Chordata > Mammalia > Primates > Lemuridae > Lemur > Lemur catta. The sequence continues at coordinate 22,173 of NW_025423803.1, read as the reverse complement.
GGAGAGATAAAGTATAATGAAGAAAACTAATGTCATCCACAGCCCCACACCCAGCGGTGACCATTAATTACATTTTGTGGTAATTTCCCTACAGCTTTTATTATCCGTAAGGGTGCATTTTACATGTATTGTGGTTCAGATTTGCACCATAATTTCAATGTCCCTCTTTTAATACTCAGATTTTTAGTTTTAATAAATCACTTTCATAATTTTAGGTTTTTATGGAAAGATTTTGTAATATATTGTAAGTTCCTCTAAAACTGTAGTTCTTAATTCATTAACTCATGATGCAAAGACAACTATCACCATAACCCCTTATGAGGGCAGGAGCCTTGGAGTGTGTGTGTTTCAGTCTTTTATCCTCAGTACCTGGATGCATACCTGACACTAGGTGCCTAATAAACCTTGTAAAATAAAATAATAGTTACATTTTTAGTCATTGTGTTTATACATGAAAAATCTATGTTTTGATAGCATTGTATTATAATATAGCAACAATTTTCTTATTTTTTTCATTTGGCATTTTGTAGTTATCATTTGCCTATGTCGGTAATGTTTCATAGATAGGAGATTTTCTGGCATCAGCCAGGTCAATTTATTTACTGAGGGTCATTTAGCTTGTTGGTGACAGACTCAGAATAGAGCCCAGGTTTTTGTAGGTTCAACACCCTTTCCTTCATTCCATGAAAATCTCCCTGCTTTGGGTATGCCTGCCTTAACTGGAAAAAGTCACATTTTTAGCCAAAAAAGTTTTTCTTTTAAACAGTACTGTTCGCAAATAATCTGAACTAATTTATACTCACAGATTCTTTACCATAGAGATGCTGTTTGATTTGGACATGCAGTTGTTCACTGATTTTCACTTTCCACAGCGTCTCATGGAAGGCCTTGAGCCAGAGCTCATGAGAACATGCCTTCCAGTCCCAGATCTACCAGTCTTACCTATTTGACTGAGTCCCTTTGCTTCTGTGGGCCTGCTCTTTCCTCAATATTAAGAGGAAGCTTCCAGGAAGGAGCATTCAGGGAGGGGTGTGGTGAATGTGCCCCTGTTGCCAGTACAGTGTCTCCTCTTTTTTCTCATATACATTGGATTTTTTTTTTCCAAGAAAGGTTCTTTTACTTTAAGGAATTGTTTGAAGTCCAGTGGTCTATGATCTCTAAGATTTCCTCTGTGCCCAGTCTCCCAGATATGAAAGGAAGATTGAGGAGCAACGAAATTGTAAAATTAGAAGATTCAGACATCCTTAGGAGTACTAGCCACTAAAAAGTAATATCTAAGCTTAGGTCCCCAACACTGTCGAGCTACTATACCACTGGCCTTTGACTTAATCAAAAGATTATTTGAAGAGAAAATTTTATCTTTTTTTAAGCTAATACATTTTTGCTGTGCCTTATTAAATACACTAGCCTGTGTCCTAACTAGTTAGATAGGTGCATGTTTTGCATCATCACTGAAAACCAAACTCTCTAGAATTTGAGTCCTTTTTTTTCAATTTAGTGAGTTTTTCACAATATATCCTTTCCAAATAACAAATCATAGATTTTCCTATATTTGTTTCCTAATGGCATCTTAGGTTGTATTACTTTGGCACAGACACCTTTGTTTGCATTTTAAAAATGTACGGAAAGTCTTCACTCCCCCTAAAATTATGATTCCAGAGCTTCTGCTCTTGTCTGTTTCTTTCCCCATGGAGTGGTCTTGGCACCCTTGCTGAAGATCCTTTGATGACATATGTGAGAGTTTATTTCTCGGCTTCCTTCTTTTGAATATTCATTGGTCTCTTTGTCTTTATGCCAGTACCACACTGTAACTAACTTTAGCTTTGTAAATATTTGTCAAAATCATGTGGCTAAAATTTATTGACTATATACTATGCGTTAGGTACTATGCTAATTCCTTGTACTATTATTCTCATTCATCATAGAAACCTTATGAGATGGTTCCTTAATCCTGTTTAGCAGATGAGAAAACTGCTACTTAGAGACATCACTGCTAAGGATGTTTGTGTAATGTGAACCCTATGATGCCTCAAGGGACAGATTTCCTCATATTTCATTACCAGGAACACCTGGTCTTGCCTTGAGAAAATGGTTGGTTTTGACCTGATGGTGACTGTAGTTCATGCAAGTGGTCATAGATAACTCTTTCATTGGCTGCTAGAAAATTGGGGTCAAATTACCGGTAGAAATTGTCAGAAAAAATATAAAGTGATTCAGATAGAGATTAAAGGGTTTATACAGCTGATGTGCATTAGGGGTTGTAAGTGGCATAAGCAGAGTTAGACCGAGGGAAGGAGGTCATTGCGGCGAGAAGGCTGAGGCTGTTTCAGAGAGACCTCCCCAGATTGAAGTCTGCCTGAATTGTTTCTTTTCTTGGGGGCTTCTCTGTACCAATTTAAAAAGCTGCCCATTGTAAGTTAGCTATTTTTACCTTCTTTTTGTTCTAAAGTGCGAAACCAATGGACAAGTTTTGATGTGTCCCAAAAGCCCCAAAGGGACTCCTTTAAGAATTCAAGATAGTCTTTACTGAAGTTACTCCAGTAAGAGAGGAATTTAACAGTTAGGACCTCGGTGGCCAACCATTTGCCCAGCAGGGGTTCCATTCCCATTTGGTTACATTGGAAGTTTCTAGTAGTAAAAAAAGTTCAAAATATAAAAATAAAGAAGGACATTGTCCAGTCTTAGGACCCTCATCTAATTCTCCACTGGGCCAGAGAAACCCTAAAGGAGATTGTCTGTCAGACAGTAAGTTAACCAGTTTTAAGAATCAAAGTCTGCAAGCTGCAGACTACAAGGAAACCCCAGAGCATGTGATCAGGAATAGGACTTGCCTTTCCACCTGACGGTGGTCCCCAAGAAGCCCCAAGAAGGGGGGTCTGTGTGCTCCCTCCTTGTCTGAAACCTTGTTCAGACCTATCCAAGCCAAGGCACCATACTGTCAGGGGAAAAAAATAAAGTGACTCAAATAGAGGTTAAAGATTTTATTCAACTGACGTACATTAAGGAGCAACTTGAGACTATATAACTCCCATGCTGAAGCAGGATTGGAGTTTATAATAGGGCAAGGACTAGGGGTATATGACTGTGGTCTGTTCCAGGTTGCAGTTTTCTTTATCTGTAACTGCTGTGAAACTTGTAGTTGGAGAAGTTGGCAGTTTATTCCACTTTTTCATTCCTCTTGCTTGGATCTGTGGTACAGTCTCATGCCAGCAGCTGTCAGAATGGTCCTTTGAGAAATGTTTTTCTAATCCTTGTGATGTGTCAAAGTGGGGGTGGGGGGGAGAGCCAAAAATGGGGGAAGAGAGAGAAAAGAAAAAAAGGAAAGGAGGCATGGAATTAGTGAATTTGAAACCACCCTTCAATAACGGGGTGCAAGGTGAGAACTGTGGTAAGGGCCTAGCTAAAAATAATGCACAGGTCTAGCTAAAAATAATGATAATAATTAGTAACTCTCCCCCTGTAATTGCCACTCCAGAGCAAAAGTGTCCATAAAGATTCTTAAATTTCTCCTTAGATAACATCACCTTTTCAGAACCTAAAGGTAGTTTTCAAGATGTCTTCCAGGCCCCACATTCCAGTGGATCCATTTCCCCACCGAGACCAGGGGTCCATACCAAGAAACTGACTCAACTGGAATCGTGACCCCAGGGACTGGAGCAACACAGGAAGATGATTTCCACACCCCTATAATTCTGCCCCAATTAACGAACCTAATTACCTAATCCCTTGCCTGCTAAACTATCCTTACAAAACCCTGTCTCCCAAATTCTCAGGGAGGCACATTTGAGAAATTTCTCTGTCTCCCAGCTTAGTGCTATGCGGAATAAAGACTCTTTTTCTGCCATAAAACCTGCTGGCTCAGGGTATTGGCTGCTTCTAGGGCAGCAGGCAAAGGAACCTGGTTGGGCGGCAACAAATTGACTTCTCTCCTCCATAGCTTCATTTTATGTTTAATTCTCTTTTCTCCTTTCTCTGATTTTCTCAAGTATTCATTGAAAACTGACTAGATCCTCTTTTATGAATTCTTATAAATCCATTTCATATACAAGGAGGGTATAAAAATATATGCATATGTATTAAATGTATGAAAGGATACTGAATCTCACAAATAATTTTCAAAACATTATTTTAAATCTAAAACATATTTTCCACCTCTCAACTTAGCAACAGTTACAAACTTATCAGTAGTCTCAGGATACAATGATGCAAACACTCGCATATATTCTTGGTGAAAGGAATCTGGCAATATGTAGGAATTCATGCAAGGCAAATTATCTAAAATATGGGCAATGACTTACTCAAAAAGTTTGTTGTAGCATTATATTTTAGATTTCAAAAACAATGTAGGAATTGTTAAATATGTTGTGGAAGATACCTATGCTGGAGTATTGGGAAATTTGAATTTCAGGAAAATATACTAATTACCTAATGTCAAGGAAAAAAATTCAGAATTCAATACTGGATACTGTACTATCTCAAACACATAAAAATGAAGGTGATTAGCAAAACATGTTGAAAATGGCTGTTTGTGAGTGCTTGGGTCATGGATGATTACTTTTTTCCTTTGTTCTTTTGTCTGTATTCCAAAATGACTACAATAGAAAAGAATTCCCTTTGCAGCTAAGGGAAAAATAATGGTGTGAATATACGAAAAAAATCTCAGCAGGTTTTATAAACTCCCACACCCACTAGACAGAATCAAGGGAGCAGCTGGCCCTCTCCTTGGGGACAAATGAAATAAGGTTTTTGGAAGAAAGAGAAAAGCAAGTGGATTTCATGCAGGTCTTCTGCGCAAAACTGAAAAGGCCCTTAGTCTGAAAATGGTAGAACAATTCTGGTAAGTGGAAGCTACTACTCTAATCCACACCCTCTCCTCATCTCTAACTTTTGATAGCAAAATCATCTCTTACCTGCCTCCACCCTGTGCTCAACAACTCTTGCCCTCTGCCATGGACTCTGAAGAAGAGATCTGTTTCCACAGCTGCCATCTCTGCCTTCACACGTGGAGTTTAAAATGATGTTCATGCCTGGGTGACTTACTGAATCAAAATCTGTGGGGTGGAACATTTCTGGTGAGAGAAAGCTGAAGCCAAAATTGGCTGAGAAGATTATAGGAGACCATCTAAGTGTGCTAAATTACAAGTCCATAGTCACAGGAAAAAATACATTTTAGGGTCCTGGGAGAATCAGCCTTGTAGGGAGTGGGAGCTCCTCTGAGATTCTGCCAAGTAGTTTGGAGACAATCCCAACTACCTAGATATTGTGAATTTTCATTTGTTGTGGGTCTTCAAGGCATTTTAGTGGGGAGCTTAGTCAGGATACTGGAAACACAAAGAAGAATAGGGATAAAAATAAGAAACAGGAGAGGTAGATCAGGAAAGACCATTTCAGCTTTGTACCAAAGAGTGAAGCCATGCAAAAAAAGACTTATAGATTTGGCTACATAAAAGTAAACTTATCTGTGCATCTGAAAACCACAAACATAATTAAAAAGCAAAACACAGGGAAAGTATTTGCAATGTATGCAGGAAATGGGAGTTAATTTCTGCACATACAACTGTTAAAATCAGTAAGAAAATTATTTTTAAAAATAAATGCTAGTGAGAGTATGAAAAAACAAGAATTCTCATAGAATGTCAGTTGTCAGTGACCAAAAAAAAAAAAAAAAAAAATGGGTATTACGTATCCTGCAATATGCACGGAGAGTATAAAGCCTTTGAGCCTTTCAGTCCAGTAAATCTACTTCTGGAAATCTATTATAATCAGAGATAGTGAAAAATATTTCCATACAAAAAATTCTCTTCATTATATGGAGGGGCAAACTTGAGGAATGTATCGATTTGCTTTCCTCCTACACATTTCCTTGAATGAATTTTCCTAGAAATTACTAGAGTGAGTTTTCTACCAGAAGGCAGAAATGGGAAGCTGAAGAACAGATAGCAGCTATAACTAAATTTAAAGAGTTTTATCATACTTGTAGAACACGTGGCTTAAAAATATGTACCTACTACACGTGTTATAGGAAACAATGGATTTAACAACAATAATATGACATCTAGAGCTGCCAGGACCCAAGGTAAGAACCTGTTGGGCTATTTCTGATGGCCATGACCCTGCAAACTTAAATAAAATCTTACAGCTCCCGTGCACCGACTGATTGAATGGACCCCATCTTAGCCAAAGGGGAAATGTCCAAAAACTAAAAAGCCTACAATGAGGAGGGAGGTCAGACCTGCCTCAGCATGCCCCTTCCCTCCTTTGAGACTTCCTTTGTAACCATTAACAGGCCTAAGGGTATGCAAGGCAACCCTGCAGGTCCTCAATTTACATAACAAACACACGTCCGGTGGCTTCTCTCAGATTAACACCTGCTTATCTTAAAACATTCCAAGCCTTTAGACAAAGCTTCCTGTTTTTAACCAGTTACAAGTCAAAGAATCTTTAAACCACTTATAATTTGTAAGGCCCCCCCATCCCATCCAGATGGCCCACCTTTTTTGGGCCAAACCAATGTATACATTCTACATATTGATTTGTGACTTTACCTGCAACCCGTCTCCCTGAAATGTATAACTCTAACGCAGCCACAGCGAGTCCACTTGCACTTGGGCATGGCTCCAGGTCATGGTCCTCAAATTTGGCTCAGAATGAATCTCTTTAAAATTATTTTACAGAGTTTGGCTTCTTTTCCGTTAACAACCCACTGAAGCAGATGCTATCACCACCCGTAGTCTACATTTGTGGAAACTGTGGCATACAGAGGGTACAGTCAATTATCAAGGGTTTCAGGGCTCCTCAAACAGGGTACCCGCATTCACCAATATCGTTGGTCTGCCAGACTTCAGATTATACACTGGTTTGCAGAATGCTTTCCTGCCTCTAGTACAAGATTGAAATGAAAGTCACACTGGGGAAGTGGAGAACAGCCAGAAAAAAAATTTTTTTAATAAAAATAACATAGTCATTGCTCACTAAAATGCCAAATGGAAAGAAAAAACAAGCCACGTAGGAAACTATTCAAACAATATGAAGTATTATGAAATGATACATTTACAGAGTAAAACACCTGGAAAAACTCAGGTACTTATGCCTTTATTCGAACAAATATCTATACTGAGAAGACAAACCTAGGCACTGTCCTACTGGTGTGCTGAAAACACGATGAACAAAAAAAAGCAAACCAAATATATCTACCATCCTTAAAAATGTTATGGTATTTACCTTTCAAATGTAGAGGGTTATGTCTGTTTTTCATCTAAATTATTAAATAATTTCTTGCACCCTTCTAAACTACATATTGTTTTAGGAAGACAATTTTTCTCGCGTTTACAATAAATATCCTTTGAGGAAGAAAAATACATAAAAAATTTTGAACTTTTCCAAATAGTTGTTTAGGACAGAAAAATTCATGCTAAATATTTAAAAAATATTAAAGCAATCATGCAAATCTGAACCACAATACATGTAAAATGCACCCTTACGGATAATAAAAGCTGTAGGGAAATTACCACAAAATGTAATTAATGGTCACCGCTGGGTGTGGGGCTGTGGATGACATTAGTTTTCTTCATTATACTTTATCTCTCCTCCAAATGTTCTACAATGAGGTTGAACGACGTCCATAAAGAAAGAATATATTGAAAAAGGTCCATGAGCCCCAGGACAACATGGGGAAAAAGAACAAGACCATTCAGAGAAGCAAAATAGGGGTTGCTAAGAGACCGAGGCAGCCCAGCAGGAGAAATGCCACTCTGAAAAGCAAAAGGGCTTTGTCCACTGGCAGCGAGTTTCTGCCAAGAACCCCCCAGAAGGCGACAATGCAAAAGCCAGGACTCAGCCGGCCCACCCGCCAGGAAAAACAGGTCTTTTCGCCAGAAAAGGCTCCGCGGCGTTTTTTCAAGCACGAAGGGCGGGGGCGAGGCGGGCCGAGTGGCTCCAGGGTGCAACACTGCCCCCTGCCGGAGGGAGAAACGAGCGGAGCCAGTCTCCGAGGAAAATCCAGCTTCTCGGCCATTTTCAGCCCAGAGCCCTGGAGGTCGGGGCTGGGGAAGCCCACCGGCACGAAGGCCAGGACCAGATAAGGGACTGGGACCGGCCGAAACGGCCCCGCCGAACCCCTCCCGGGGCACGGACCCCAGAACAAGAGCCCACCCCAGTCCCGCCCTGGGAACCATAGCAACAGCCGCAGGAAGTCTCAGCGCCGCCGGAAATACGCGCCCCGGAGCCGGGGCTGGCCTGCGACTGGCGGGTTCCGGGCCTGCGCGTCGGCGACGGGTGAAGCCGGTGCCAGTCTCGCTCTCGCTGCCCGTCTGGAGGATTCCTTCCCTCCTCTGTCGCCCCCTGTAGGCTAAGGGGTGGGACCGCTGATGTGCGGGACCTGAGGCACGACTGCCCCGGTCACCCCGGCCCCCCCACGCTCGGGACCTGTAGGAACGCGCTGTCATTCTCCTCCCGCCTCTCACGTGGCGCACTCACGGTCTTCCTCTCAGCCCCCCTGTCCTCTGATCCTTCCTGGCGAGCTCAGCGCCCACGAGGCTGGCCAGGCCACCCCCGGAGACGCTAGGGCCTCGGGGATCTTCCCCTCCGCACCTGAGTCTCCCCCGCCCGCAGTCACGCCCTGGGCCCCAGGGGAGACCGCGCTCCTCCCCGGTGTCCGGTGACGCCCAGGCGCCCTGCCTGTAACTGAGCACCTGAACATCGATGAGAAAAACCTTAAAGCCCTACTGAATTATCTTCCAGGGGTCCACGACCCTGAGAGGATTGCTTCTCACTCGACTCCCGTCCTACCTGTGCCTCTGACTAGTGTACAACCCTCCTCCATTCCAATCACCTCTCCTGACGATTCATCGAGAAGACAGTAGCACTCGGGGGGATTCGCAGAGCTCCCCAAATCCAATCTGCCCGCGCCTGCCCGGGCATTCCCTGCCTCCCTCCTGCACACAGTGCTCCTCACGGAAACCAGCCCCTCACCTCACCCAGGATCCCAGGCCTCCCACCTCCTAAGGGTCTTTGCTCCTACAATGATCACTTCTCTCTTCTGAATCTTCAACTGCTCCCTCTATATCGGGGCCTTCCACAAACAAAATCGGGCCCGGGGGGGGGGGGGCGGGGGGCGGGACTCACCTTCTTCCCACATGTGTCCTTCAGCAGCTCCTGGCACATAATGCGTCGCCCTTCGATGCAAAATTGCTTCAACTGCAGAGAACATTTGCTCCTCAACTCCCTTTGATAGCGCTTCTGTCCCTATCACGGCAATAAAACTGGTCTTGTCAAGGCTGCCGGTAATCACCACATTGCCTAACTCCTCTATGCACATCTGAGCCAACCTCCTAGGTGTCTTTGGCACAACTGACCATTCCTTTCTTTAGCTTTCTTTTTATATAATATCTTTTTTTGAGAAGGAGATATCATAGCAACATAATCTCCTGGTGTTCCTGACAAAGTACAAATTCCAAAGTAGGCCCTTTTTGACCTGGATATAGTGTGGCCAGCCTGGGGTCAGCACAATAGATAAGCCAAAGAAAGTGACCCATTCTAGTCACAGGGGGTAGGAGGTCGCCAGGGGCAGTGGCAGACAGAGGCAGCCATTTCAGATGAGGAAGGCGTGTCAGAGAAGTGGAGAGGAGCTCCAGGCAAAGGAGGGATTTACCCCAGGCATGTTTGGGCCCCAAGGCAGTTCACTCTGCAGAATGACCCAGTAGCCGCTTTGGGCGGAGGGATGGCAGGAGTTTAGGAATTTAGCTTTCTGGAGCTGATCTTGGTGTATGCTGTGTTGTGAGTGAGACCCCAGGGGGCTACATTCCCTGAGGGGGGTATGTGGGAAGTGGCTGATTCAAGAGCCCGGGGTGCTACCGTGCAGGAAGTCTAACCTGGTTAGGAGCTAGGTGACCCTGCAGCTGAGGCTGTGCAGTGGACAGCCCTGGCCAGGGGCAGGGTGGAGGATGAGACCCAGACTCAGAGGGGTCTGCAGGTGCCTGCACAGGTGGGCTGAGGCTGGGTGAGCCAGGGAGCCAGCATGAGAGACAAAACGCAAGTTACACCAGCGACACACACGGCTGAGCGGGTCAGAGCCACCAGCAGGACCTGGGAGACAAGAGTCATCCTTTCCCTAGAGACCAACGAGAATGCGGCAAACAACATAAGACGTCACAGACCCCCTGTCCCCATCTCCAGGGAGACCCATTCCCCATCTCGGAAAGGAATAGGGAGGTGGGGTGTGTTTATACAAACGGACCGGTCACATGACTGCAGCAGATGACACCAGATTAGAGAAAAATCCCATGGGGTTTCCCCCTTACTATCCAGTCCAGAGGGCAGACACTCACGATGAAGACCCGATCAGTCTGAGTGAATAAATGAACCTAAAGTCCCCGTGGGGTCTGAGGGGCACGAGCGACTGTGTGGTCCCTGGACACCGTCTCCTCCGGCTCCTCTGCCTGCCGTCTTATCAGTCCACGTTAGAGGGGGATTGGGGCGTCCTAGCCTCCTCTTCTCCTTTAACCCAGGACAACTTGAACCCCGCACGCATGGACCTCAACAACAGAGCACAGCACGAGGAGAGGACCAGACAAACGGACACACGCTAGAGTAACTGATAAGAGTCGTCGGTGAGGTGAGCAGGGCTTCCTTGAGGCCCGTCATTGCTGTCCCCACACGATGCCAGGCTCCCGTGTCCCTTAGCAACACAGACACCATGTCCCAGGGTCCGAGCCCTACAGCTGGGAATCAAAAAATGTTTCAGAGCCAGAAAAGGATGCTTGCAAAAAATGCAGTAAGCCAAAATTTCTTATTAAAAGAAGGAGGCCTTTTGCTTCTTATTTCTTTTGAAGGACAAGAATGCCAGTTTCCTCCCAAGAGTTGAGGAATGGGTGAGAATTCCAGGCGTTCCTGACAGATGCGGAATTGTCTTCCAGATCTCCTGCCCATCAAGCTGTGGTTTGTCAGGTAACCTGTTCTTCAAGGCAGAACCTCCCCATTTCTCCTAGATGTCGCGTGCCCTCCAGGGGGACACTGCCCTGGGTCCCTGGGGGAGAAACAATGAAAGGCTCCTAGTCAAGGACACGTGTCTGGGCAAGTTCACTGTTTTGGGCCCTTTGAGTGTGTTTTCCGTCTAGGAGAACCCATTGGATGATAGAAGCAACGACAGCAGTTAGCAGAAACAACATCAGCAATAACATTCTTTCTTCATATGGAGCTGTATGATTTAGAAACATTTATATAACCATTGCCCCCTTTGGTTCTCGAACCTCCGAAAATCATGCCTTCTGCCCCCACTTTCTCCTGATGGAACAGCAGCGCTCTGAGGCCCTCGAGTCTGACAAATGCCAACCGGGGACCAGGCCCAAAGAGGCTACCAGGGCTCTCGTGTCTCCACCAGGATCCCGAAAGGGGTCACTTTGGAGGAAGGGCTTGGTTCTCCTCTTGTCACAGTCACGCCCCATCTGGTCTCCTCTCCTCATGGGGGCTCCCTCTCAGATCGGGCACCCTGACACCCACCGCCACCCACACAGAATTTAAGGAGCTTTGCAACGATGGGGTTTCCTTGACAAGGACCTTCGTTTCCTGATAGCGCCGGGGCTGTGGCCAGGTAGTCACGGCAGGACTCTTCTTTTAGATTGGACCCCGCACCTTCACTGGGGAGCACACAGCTGTTATTTTATGGTGGCCTGATACGGGTGGCCCGATGCACGATCACAGAACCTCCAGACTCGGGCCTCTCCTTGCACATGCAAACACCCCCCGGGCACTACAGCCCTGGCATCCCCTTCCTGGTGATCTGAGGACTGAGACTCTGATGTCCCAGCTTTGCAGAGGCATAATCACTGGGGAGTTCTATGACGTCGCTTTGTGGCTCAGCATGTCTGATCCTGTCCTGAAGGGCCCCAAAGCACGGCCCCTCGCCCCCAGATATGAGACATCGAGGCCGGTCTCACTGCCAGGGCTGAGTTTCACAGAGGCTTCCGATCCATCCTGGGTGGGGCCGCACACAAGGCCAACCTCTCCTAGCTCCTGGTAGCTCCCCACGCTTCTATCGCCCTGGACGAAGAAACATCTTTGCACCAGACATGCGACCTGATCACCAGCCCAGCCAAGGTCCCACATCCCCAGCCCCGGTCACCCCAAACCCGAGCCCCTCACGTCCCCCCTATCACAAGAGGGCTCTGTGCCCTGCCAGCGGCCTCTTCCTCCCTCGGATACCTGCTGTGACCCTCTCCCAACCCCTCCCCTGGGCGTCAAGCTTTGTTGACTTAACTCAGTCTTGGACTCTCCCCCGTTACCACCCATTTAGGCCTTGTGCATGGAAGATGTTGTGTCTCCCAACCCATCGCACCATGGGCCACAGCGATGAGACCCGGGGCGGGAGAGGGATGACGGAAGCCCTCCCGCAGCTCCGCAGGAGCTTGGGAACCACTGCTCCTCGATCCTCAACTTAGGAGAAACACGCCTGCGGCTGGTGCCCCTCTCCATGACACGGTCACCTAGTGAGCAGTCCTCGCGATCATCACGGATTTCTGGCACCTGCTTCCTGTTGCTTTCCTCTCACATTTTGAGGGGCCAATGACACACCCTGAAAAGTCAGCAGCCCTTTGCTGTGACCACCCTGTGTCTCTGAGGCCTTTCAAGCCGAGCTTGTCCAAAGTGTAGACTACACCAGCATACTTAACTGGGATGCCTCTCCCTCCTTCCTCGATGTACCCCACCTCCGTGGAATGCTCCCCAGCTAAAATCTCTGGCTAGTTCCGCCTTGCCAAACCGAAGTACCTCATGCCATCTTGGCCACAGTCGACATCCCTTCATTCAAAACACTCTGCTTTCTCGGCGTCTGTGACAGCCGCCCCCTGGCTTTCCTCCTCTGCCTCAGACTATTACTTCTGAGTCTCCTTCTTGGTCCTTTCTCTTTGATCACCTCAAAAATCGAGTTTTTTTCCTGGCTTCCAACCTCTTTCCTGGGCTCTTCTCGCTCCATATGTGATCCTGGGTATGAGCACTGCCAGCCAGAGCGATTGGAAACCAGTCCGGCCTGTTTCTGTCCTTAGCCCCTGGTATGAGGATGGCTTCCGTCATCATCAGCCCTACCTGGGAAATGTCAGCTGAGCCCCGCAGCCCCCACAGGCCGTGGCTTAGAGGGCACCTCCACTCAGACGTCCACGAGCCCTAGAAACCAGCAGGAGGACCACGAACCCGTGTGCCCTGACTCATGGGTGGACACTGTCACCCACACAATTCCTCTAACCTGCGAAGGCTCCTAGGTTTGACCTCGCTCACCCCACGACTCCCCTGCAATGCTCCGGAAAGGGCCAACCACGACCTCCACGTCACCACGGTCTCGCAGAAAGCCTCCGTGAGGGCTTTGTTCCTGGCACAGACACTCGAAAGGCCTCCTGAGTAGAGACGTATGCCCTGGAATGGGGGCCCCCCCACTAGGAACTCGGAGGAGAAGACCTGGGCACTGTGATGTATGTGAGAGGGTACAATCCTCCTCTTCTCCCAGATGTCACCAGATAACACATAACTGGATGCACGAGGACATGGCGGTAGGAAACCGCCATTCGGAAACACAGAGGTGAGTATCCAGCAGAGACGGCTACAGAGCAGCAAGTGTGGGGAGGCGGGTCTGCGTGGCTGCGCGTGTAACAGCGCGCCGCTGAATTTCATTTTGCATCGTACATTTCCTAGTGCCTTCAGGGCTTTTATCTAAGCACAAGAATTCATTTGATCATACCAGTTAGGGCAATGTGAGAGAACGCCACTGGACACATTTAGCAAAGAAGCGTAAGAGCTGATTCATCCACACCGACTGATGCAAACCTGAGCCGTCTTTGATTTTGAAAGAACTACTGTGCTGTGTCTCGTGACGGCACCTACCAAAGAGCTTGCCCGGCTCTGAGAGTCACTCGAGCATCAGGGATCGTCGCGAGAAATAAGAAGTGGTGTGCTTCATTAGCAGATGCAGGGGTTTCACATCAACATTTTGAGTCAGGAAGATTGAGAATGAACCGCAAGTACGGTGTAAGATTTCAAACACACATTTACAGTGATTTGAAACTGTCCTTCTCCCTTAGCCCGAGAAACCTGTCTTGGGACGGCAGGGGACGATGGAGACCTGCCTTCCCCTGTGAAGAGGGGCCTCCAATTTCTGATGTTGGTTTCCCTCCCTCAACGATGGTTCCGTTTCCGCAGCTGCAGCCCAGGCCGCCTTCAGGAGAGGAGCTGTAAAATGATACTCGTGCCAGGGCCACGCTCCAGACCTGCTAAGGGGACGGTGTCCGGCATCTGTCCCTTTAGGAATGCTCCCCGGGAGCTCTGATGCACAGCTGAGGTTGAGGGACATAGGCACACACTCCACTTCACCTGTCCTGTCCTGTCTGTCAATACAATCTCAGACCGTATAGCCCTGTCTGTTGTTACTGAATGAAAAACACTTTTCATCATATTCCTTGTTTTCGAGAGCTGTTTGTGACATATCTATTCTGCAGCCCTGTGTGGAACAATTTCAAGGCCTCAGGGGCGTGTGTATGCCACGACTTCCCTGTTCCTAGTTGACAGCCCGCAGGCAGCCGGGAGGGAGAAGGGCCTCACAGCTGGAAAGGGATCTGCAGTTCCGTTGTCTTGGAAACCGCACTCAGCTCAGGCAGGGGCCCTGTGGGTGAGGCACCAGCCCTCCCCACTCTCCATGTCTTGCTGCCACCAGAGGTGGAAGCTGAGGGCGGAGGTTGGTTACCAGGGAAACCGAAGCTGAGCCCTTGGGATGTGTGAATAGAAAAGCAGGCAAGCGGAGTTCAGGGCCAGGAGGGATTATCGGAGCCGCCCACAGACGTGGAAGGGTGACTCAACAGGGATGTGCAAGCGCAGGGTGCCTGCGCACACACGCCGGCGCACACACACGCGCGCACACACACACACACACACCCACGTGGACACGTGCACTGACCAGCACTCCTTCTGCCCAGACGTGCACAGCGGCCCTGGCCGGTTGGAGCGTCACGTCCACACTCGGGAGGCCGGCGACGAGGCGGGAGACGTAGGCAAGACCTAAGACCACGAAAAGGGTGGGGAAACCTTACTGTTGGAAAGCAACAAACAAAAACAGAAACAGAAACACAAAAGACACGGCGGCATACCTTTTCGTCCATGACTTACATTCACATTTGCATTGCATTTTAAGAACAGCTTTACTGAGGTCTAATTTCCAACCATGAAACGCACATACCTAAAGGGCACAGTGAATTTTAGTCAGTTCACACAGTGGTGGAACCCTCACCGCAGTCCCGCCGAGAGCACTGTCATCACCCCAGAAAGACCCCGCCTGCCCACCGGCAGTCGGTCCCCATTGCTACCTCAGCCCCAGGCCAGCACAAGCCTACTTTTGACTGTGTAGATCTGCCCTTTCTGGGCATTTCCTAGAACCTGACTCAGGCAGTAAGTGGTCTTTTGTGTCTGGCTTCTATCACTGAGCGTAACGTTTCTGGGATTCCAACATGCCGTCCACGTATCAGCACTTTGTTCCTTCCTGCTCAGTAACGTCCTGCTGTGTGGCTGTGCCACATCTTGTGTAGCCCTTGACCTACCGGGGGACGTTCCCACTGTTTCCACCGTGGGGCTTCACGCATATCGCTGCTGTGAACATCCCAGTGGGTGTCTCTGTGTGGGCAGGTGTTTTCCTTTCTAATTTCTCTGTGCTTACACTTCTTTTCCTTGCATGCTTGCAATGGCCAGAACCTGCAGCGCGATGGTAGACAGAAGTGGCGGGAGCAGACACCCTCACCTTGCTCTGGATGTCAGGGGAAAACAATGCATTTCTCCACCAGGAAGTATGATGTGAGCGGGACTATCTCGTAGATACCCTTTATAGGTTCAGGACCTTCCTTTTCTGGACATGGTTTGTTTAGTGCTTCTGTCGTGAACGGGTCTTGGATTTTGCCAAATGCTTTTCCTTTGTCTGTGAAGACTGGCTCTCATATTAATAGAGTGTATACCTAGACCGTGTTTTGAACGTTGAACCAATCTTGCACGGCTACGATAAACCTCACTTGGTCACGTTGCACGACATTTTGTACAGGCTGCTGGATTTGGTTTGCTAATATTTTGTGGAGATTTCGTGCATCCATACGCATAGGCGGGATGGATACTGGTCTACAGTGCGCTTGTGAAGTGTCTGTCCGGCTGTAGCGCAGGGTAGTAGGATTCCCAGACAGTGTGCTCGGGAATGGGCCCCCCTCGTCTACATTCCAGAAGAGCCTGTGGAGGACTGGGAGTATTTCTTTTGCAAACGTTGGGTAAAATTCACTAATGAAGCCAGCTGGCCCCAGGCTCTCTCATGGGATGGTTTTTAATGTACTCCTTGCTTTTCCTTACTTCCTCCGGGTCTACCCAGATTTTCTAATTGCGTATCACATTGGCACCCTCCTCCCTCCCCACATTTTCTGACCCCCCGGTGCCTTTGGTTGTGTCTCTGGTTTAGAATTTGAAATCCTGGACATTGCTGGATTTCAGCTTCCTGTCTGCAACCTGGGATAGTATGGTGTCGTGGCTGTCACCCCCGCGTCCCCTCCTACACTGCACACATGGGAAAGGGGGCCAAGTCGTCGAGGTGGGCGTGTGGAGGGCGTGCTGCCTCCCCCAGTTACACCTGCCCAGCCATTCTCCAGGCGTCCTCTCGCAGACCACGGGTCACTCTGCAGCTATGACCTCCCTCAGCAAAGCCCCAGTGTCCACATTCTCCGACCCAGAGTCTTCTCACTCGTCTCATCTCCCGGCAACTCGGGCCATGCATTTGGGTCAATCACCTCACCTCTGACACGTCTACGTGTGTCTGCTATGGTTCGAATATTTTTGTCCCCTCCAAAACTCAGGTGGAAAGCTGATGCCTGATGCCACAGTGGGAGGTATGGCCTACCGGCAGGTGCTTCACTCATACGGGTGGTGCTCTCATGAAGGGATCGATGCCACTTCTGTTGAGGGCTGGGAGGAGTGGGGGTACCCTGTCTGTCCCTCTTCTGCCCTGTGAGGACACAACGTTCATCCCCCCTCGCCCTTCGGCCTTCCCCCACGGGAGCACACTGCAAGAAGGCCCTCGCCAGACACCAGAAGCCGCTACCTTGATCTCGGGCTTCCCGGCATCCAGAACTATGAGAAATAAATTTCTCGTCATTATAAATTACCCAGTGTCTTCGTCTATTTTGTGTTGTTGCAACAGAACGCCGGAGACTGGGTAATACATAAGGAAAATGGGTTTCTCTGGCTCACGGTTCTGGTGGCTGGCACGTTCAGACTGAGCATCTGTACCTCCTCACGGCCTTAGGCTGCTTCAGCTCACGTCGGAAGGTGGAAGGGGAGCCGGCGTGTCCCAAGAGATCACATGGCGAGAGGAAGCCAGAGAGGGAAACTGAGGAAGGGAGGCTGTTTCCAACAACCTGCTCTCCTGACACAGAATCCACTCCTGGAAGAGCGGTCACTGCCTCACCCCAGCAGGAGGGGGCTTCAGAGGATGCTCATCTCTTCATGAGGGATCCACCCCCATCACCCTAACACCTCCCACGGGGACCCCCCCTCCCAGCACTGCCACACCGGGGATCCAGCTTCAGCACGAGTTTTGGGGGAACACACAAACCATATCCAAACCACAGCACCTGGTCTGCGGTACCGTTACAGCAACACAGAACGCACTGAGACAGCGCCTGGTCTCTCTCCCTGATGAAATGCTCAAATCACAAGGGCAGGAACACCCTCTGCTATTCCTCTTCCCTTCCCCACGACAGCTAGTACAACACAGAACGGGGGGAGGCAAAGTGAGCGAACTGAAGCCGTTACGATTGGTTCAACGATTACTGTCACTGGCAGCGTGGGTCGGAATCGACTGGGGAGGTCGCCAGCAAGCAATTCGGTGTTTGGCGAGTCAGACCAAGGCCTGTGTGTCTCTGGGCACCACTTCTCGGCTTCCATGAAGCCTCTGCAACGTGGGGATGCGTCCACCAGCCCCGCTGCATGGCGGCAGGGATTCAACGATGTGTCTCACTAGGATGTGGTGCCACCAGCTATGGCAGGTCCGCTGGAGCCCCTGGCGCTTTGCCCTTCACCCTTCAGCCTCCCGGAGATGAACCGGTGAAGGGCGCCAGCTCTGACTCCGGCCTGCCTGGGTGTGCACGGCACTTCCACCTCCTACCGCCTGTGTGACCTTGGGCAAGTTCCCTGCCTCTCTGTACTCTGCTTTCCAAATTCCTAAGAGGACAGAAAATGTTACTAGATGATGATGGGTCTGTGGGAGAGGACAAAATGAGCTAAACCTCGGAAATACGCACAGAAACCTAGCACACATCAGGCGAAGTGCAATGCCATGGTACCCCTTCTAAACTCTCCCTGATTCGCCAGTCTGAACTGAGGCCCTGGAGTTTCAAGAAAGAAAAGCCCTGCTTTAATTTCCTTCACCCCGGAGCTGGGAGGGAATCCTGGCAGGGTCGGTTTAACCGTCAAGCTCTCCCACGAGATGGATCCCAAGTTCAGAATCGAAGAATCGTACCTGTTTTCAAGTCCCTTCTGTGGGCAGGAGACACGAAGATTTTTGCGGCCAGGCAGCTCTGGGGTCCACCTGAAAACAGACTGACACAAAGCAGAATTTGCTTTCAGTTCAGCAGAATCGCACGGTCACTTGCTGGGGACACACGTCAGGATTCTGCAGGGGGAAAAAAAGGTAGATTTAAACAATGGTGGCTCTTGAAAGTACAAGACCGTGTCTAAGTGCTAATAGGATTGTGAAGTAAGTCAAGGATGCTCTGGTTCTCACAGAGCAGGTACGAAACCGCTGTTCACGGCCACCCACCCAGGCACCCCACCAGACAGCAGAGAACCGCCCCGGATCCCCTAAGCCAGGGCATCGGCACCAGGGGGCAGGGGCTCCCACAGTGGGCAGCGGACTCTGCTTCCACGTCTCCCGCGAGTAGGAGGACCCTCTTCCGTTTGCGCCCCCTGGCTGGCGTGGTTGCTGGTCCTGTGGTCCCGTCGCGGGGCCTCGGCGACCGGACTGTGTTCTCTGGTGGCCCCTCCCCTGTTCCGCAGCCCCCAGCGCAGAGCTCCCCTTGATGAACTCTTGAGCCGCTGTTGGGCATTTCAAGGGAGTGATCTCAGATCCGACAGGAAACAAACCACTACTGATAAACAAACCTGAATTCTTCCGTTACTTTCTTTCACACGTACATTTATTTGGTATTGATGATGAGGTGCCCCATCGGAACTCCCGCGACGGGGAATACAACGCGACTGTTAAGGAGCAGGGAAACGTTTACTTACATTTAGCTTATCATATTCAGAATAGCTTACACACACAGTACAATGGGGAGCCACCAAGGTCTCATTCCACGTCCCTTCCCCACACTTTGTTTAGCCTGCGGTTCTTGAAACTGGACCTCAGGGTGGCGCGTTGCATTTCAACAGACCCAGCGCTGCTTCTCAGAGGCAGTCAGTTAAATGGCACAAAAGCACAGGGACAGCAACACGGCATTGACACTACACAGACATTTTATCTCTTACTGACAGCAAGGTAGGGAGCAAAGACGGAGATCCGGGGTGGCAAAGTGACAACATGCACCACGGAAGCCACACGAGATGAGGTGAGGACCATTGGTACGCAGTCCCCGTTGCCACAGAACGCCTCGCAGCGATCCAGGAATGACAGGCACGAGCGAGCAGGACCTTCCTTCCAAGGTCATACTGGGAGGACTGCGGTGATGGCACAGGCCTCGGCAGTCCCCCGACCAGAGCTCACTGTCTGGCCCCCGCCCCGGAGCCGGCAACACCGCGTCTACGTCTGAATCCCTTCCGACCTGCGTCGCGTGACCGGCAGTGCCTCAGTTTTCCTCTAACCACTGTTTGAGCAGCCTCTGGAACACTCTCTTGCTCTCCTGCTGCCTCTCCAGCTGGCGCTTCTCCTCCCTCTCCTGCTGCTGGAGCGCCCCTCCGGGCAGGAGGCCGGGCTGGCTGCCGCCCAGGCTGAGGGTCAGGCCGCTGAGGCCCTGCACCAGCGCCTCCCAGGAGGACGCGGGAGGGGCCCCGCTCCTCTCCCCAGGGATCCCGGCAAGAGTGGGCCTGTGGCTCTGGCAGTATCGACACTCGCATCGGAATCGATTCTGATCCCTGCTCCCTGACGGAACGAGCCTGGGTTCCCGCTCAGCCGGGTAAGGTGCCATGTGATCCCGGTGTCTGCGCCTCAGGTGGCCCAGGATTGCTTTCTTCTTCTGCGGGAGCGCCAGCTTCTCCCACCGCCTCTCTGGCAGGGTCTTCTCCTCCCGGTACCGCTGCTGGAGCAGCCCCTCTGGCAGGGGCGCAGGGTGGCTGGTGCCAGGGCCGGGGCGTGGGTTTCCCAGGGCCCCCGTCAGCTGCTCCGAGCAGGAAGGCCGAGGGGCTGCTGGGCCCGCCTGCGAAGTCTCTGCCGCCGGCATCCGGGAAGATCCCGAGATCATCACCGGATTCCATTTCTGGAGTGGATCCATGGAGGTCTCGTCTGAGCTGGACGCTCCGCTCGGGCCTCGGGTCTGGGCAAGAAGCTGCAGCTGGAGGTTCTCAGCGATCCAGAAGGTAGCGAGGAGGGTGTGTGGCCGGACTGAAACAAAGGGTGATGAGGGAAGAAAGGAGAGCCGTCATTATACACCTCACTTGACCTCTCTGTCCCTCCACTTCCCGTGTGTAAAACAGGGACAATCAGGAGACCCCCCACCTTGTCTTCTGGGGATCAACTGAGATAATACGGGTCTAGAACGTAGACTGTGGCTGGCATATAGCAGAGGTGTTAGAAACGACACCAATCATTGCATCCCTGTCACATGGTATGCAAAAGGGTGCAACGCATTCAGCGATGCCTATTCTTTGCCGACACTTTCCACCCCAACCTCTAGAATAATTTTAAGAACAATCGATGCGTGACTAGCACGTGCTCTTCTCACAAGCGTTCATCTTCTTTCGTAAAGGAGACTTTTCCTAAATTTTATACCCTGGTGGCACATTCTTTTATATTTTCTCCTTTTTGGTCACTGATTTTACGTCTAGTCAAAATGGCTGCTCAAGCTATGGACATCATTTCAAAACTCCCAGCATGTGTACAAAATACGAGCCACAGAAAACCAGGAAATTTCCAACAGATGCAAAATAGATAACCTCACTGAAACCAAAAGCCTGTTCTTTGAAATGATCAATAAAATTCATCCACCTGTAGCAACGCTGACAGGGGAAAAAACAGAGAGAAGCAGCAAGGTACCAATAGCAGGAATGAAAGAAGAGATTTCACTATAGACCCAGAGAACATAAAAGGGACAATGTAGTCATAGGGCAAACAACTCTCTTGTGTGAATTCTACGGCTCAGATCAAATGGACCACGTACTCGAGAACCATAAGCTACCAAAGTCACGCAAGATGTCGTTCAAACATCAAACGGTGTGCACAGTCCTGTATCTCTTAATGAAACTGAACTCGCAGTTTAAAAGCCTTTGCAAAAAGATCCCTAGGCCCAGGCAGTGTCGGCAGCGTATTCTGCCAAACGTTAAATGGAGAAATAACACTGATTCTACACAAGAAAATAAGGCTGAGGGGACACTTCCAACTGATTTTATGAGGCTAGCACAGCACTGATACCGAGAAAACTACAGCCCAGTCAATACTCTTTCTCAATCGGGCACAAAATTCTTCAACGACAAGCTCGCAGTTCAAATCTAGCAAGATAAGAAAAGAATAATAAATCACGATCCAGGGGGTTTCATACCAGGAACTCAAGTGATGTTCCTTCTATAACTGAAAATCCATCTACCTCATCCACAGATTGAGACATCAGAGGAAGAAGAACAACAACAAGATCACATCAACATGTGCAGAAAAACCATTCGATGAGATTCAAAGTCCACGGGTGATATAAAAACTCCAATGTCACGAACCATTAGGGGAATATGAATTAAAACGGAGACGAAGGCCGGGCGCGGTAGCTGACGCCTGTAATCCTAGCACTCTGGGAGGCCGAGGTGGGTGGATCTCTCGAGGTCAGGAGTTCGAGACCAGCCTGAGCAAGAGTGAGACCCCATCTCTACTAAAACTAGAAAGAAATTAGCTGGACAACTAAAAATATATACAGAAAAAATTAGCCAGGCATGGTGGCGCATGGCTGTAGTCCCAGCTACTCGGGAGGCTGAGGCAGT